>NC_143069.1:26956363-27107878 GCF_052426305.1 Pelodiscus sinensis | reverse complement strand
ACGCTGACAGCCGTCACCCCAATGCCTTCCACGACAGCTATGGCGTCTCCCGAGGCATCCCCGATGGGGATCCCAAACACTAGGAGGAGACCACCCACCCCAATAGCTACCATGATCAAAAGGATCACAGCCACCCACAGCGGGAGGAAGAGGAACTTCTTGCTAACCCATTCCTGATCCCCTGGTCTTTCGATGATGCTACATTTCCTGTCTATGGTCCTGTAAATGCTCATGGGTAGGAGACCAAAGTGGCTTTCGATGCCGTCGCACAGTGTGGTAATGAGGCCTGCCCAGAGCTGGTCGCAGCCCGCGTACTCCCAGGCGCTGAAATGGATGAAGACGTGTTTCACGTTCCTTCTCCACTTCTGCTGCTCCGTCAGGACCGGCCGGTAGAAGATCATGAGTAACAGGAGCTTGAGTAGATCCCGGCCAGTGTTGTCACGCTGCATCTTCTGCGTCCGCTGAAATTCCTCCTGGTCTTTCTTCTTCGATTCGTTTTCCATGTTCTCTGAGATAAAAGAGGAAGATATGTTAGGTACCTGGCAGTGCCTTAAATCTCTCCTCCTGAAGGGTCTTCCAGCTTCACAATCCCTCCCTTCTGGGAAGCAATCAAGAATGGGTAGCTCTTGGCAAAGCCATCCTTAGGATTGATGGGATCCTACGCCGTACTATTAAACTGGTGCCCATCTGCCCAACAGCAGCCCAGATGGATGTTGAATTTTTAGCGATGTGATTTTATAATCCTCATCCACACACTAATAAACAAACACATTTTAAACTAAGGTCCTGTCGACTCTCACAGTAAATTCAGCAAACATTTAGCAGAGGTTGGCAAATGCCTGTTAAATGGCTTCATTACTATGTCGTTGATGTTCTGCCAGTAGCTCGAGCAGACTTTGTCACTTGTAAATTAACTAGATCTTCTAGAACTTCTGCTGCTGGAGGAAGCAGAGCCACAGACCATGGATAGGAAGAGGCAGGTGGGTGGAGTGGACATGAAAACCCAGTGCTGCTCCAAATTTTCAGGTCCCCTATGCGATTGCATAATCAGCAAATGAGTACGGGTGGCTCTGGCTCTTTGGAGATGGTTGTCATCCACTAATCCCCATCCCCACAAGGTTCCTTCCCCGTCTTACGTTCCCCGGGGCAGTACTCACCCTTGATTTTGTGTAAGAGCAGGTTTTTGCAATGTCCCCATGGTGCATAAAACCCAGCAGTCACTGGCGTGGGCACAGTGTACAGGGCCTTTGCTAAAGCGAGGCAGTAGATATCCTCCTTGGTCTGGAACCCTGCAACGGGGATGAGGTAAAACACGAAGATTAGCCTCACCGAGCGCATCCGCAGTGGATGCTCAACAGTTTCTCCGCTAATATTTTTCGGTTCAAGGTACTAGGTACAAGGGGAGGGAGCAAACAAATGTCCGAAACCAGACAAGTTTATTTTAGGCTATAAATATTGGGGTGCCTGGCCTTACCCCCTTTGCATGGCCGAAGGGACAACAGAGACTTACTGACTGAATTGCTCCTCATCCTGGAGCACTTGAGTTGGTGCACGTGTAACCGCAAATCCAGGGCACTAGATCTGTGACTACACAGCTATAAACCTGGCCAAGTGCCTCTGTCACCAGACGGTGTCTGTGGTCGGTCTTTGTGCATAACAGCGAGATCTGCAGCAGGAGCAGGCTGTGTTACCCGCACTGACCACTGATAACACCAGAGCTCCAAGAACAGAAGCACTGAGCCACGCTGCTGAGGCAACCACATCACAGCTCTTAACACTAGGAGCCCGTAAGTACTCCTGTAGACCCTGCTTTCGCTGGCATTAAGCCAAACAGCGTCCACAGAGCCCCCTGGCACTCCTGCGCCCTGCTGTGCAATGCAGAGGGAGAGATGGAGAAGAGAAAGGCCCACGTGTTCCTTTGCCCTGGCCCAGGCTAGCCTATGCCACTTCCCATGGTTCTGTGGGCCATACTTGCAGGGCGGGGAAAAGAGATGTAGAGGTCATGGTGGGTAATCAGCAGAACATGAGCTCCCATTGTGGCGTTGGGGCTTAAAAAGCTATTGTAATTCTGGGATGTATAAACAGGAAACGCTTGAGCAGGAGTAAAGAGGCTGTCTCGCTTCTGTGATGGATGGGAGGCCCACTGTTCTTTTCTGAACATCCCAGTATTCAGTGACTAAAGGGTTAAACCTAGCTAGCTAGAAAGTGTTGGCAGGGAGCCAGGAGCACCAGTGAGAAGAAAGAGTTCAGATCTGCATTAAAAGGGAATCTGTCTGCTGTTTTTCTTTGTGAGTTTAATCCTGGAGCTGTGGAAGGGGATGAGGGGGGGGATGAATTGAACTGGGCAGGGACATCATGCCTAAAAAAAAGAATACCTGGGCCTAGAATTGGACTGGACCTTGGAAGTGTGGATCCTTGAGTAGATAGAGAATGTTTATTTAGATGCGATCAGGTTATTTTTTTGTTTTGTTGTTTGGTTAAACTCCTCTGTGCTAAATCCATATCCCCTCCTCTCCCCACTATAACTTTAAACTGAATCCCAGGGATGCAATTGTCTGTGTTTTAATCTGTTCTTTTCTCAGTTGCGCTATAACTCCTAGCAGCCAAGTCAGCTTTACAAATGAATACCTTTTTGTTTTCTTAATATAATCACCTATTTTAAGGCTATGATCTGATTTTGTATCCTGGAAAGTAATAGGAGGTCTGTGTATACCTGCCTAAGACTAAGAGGACAGCTATCAGAAATTACAGTTTGTTTTCATTTTTCTTTTTTTCTTTCCAAGTGCTAAATAAAAGGGAATAATGACATCTCTGGATCTGCTGGCAATGCTCCTCCTAATGCAACCTAATATGCCATTAGCCTTCTTGGCTACAAGGGCACACTGTTGACTCATATCCAGCTTCTCATCCACTGTAACCCCCAGGTCCTTTTCTGCAGAACTACTACTTAGCTGGTTGGTCCCAGGCCTGTAACAATGCTTGGGATTGTTCTGTCCCAAGTGCAGGACTCCGCACTTGTCCTTGTTGAACCTCATAAGATTTCTTTTGGCTCTTGTGTAAAAGAGTTTGGGGTACCCTTCTGGAATACGTTCCCAAGTGACTTCTTCCTGCGTTCAAGAAGAAAAAGTTTTTTTCCACTTGGGTAGAGGCAGCAACCCTCCTAAGCTCAGGGAATCTGTGACCTTGGGGAGTTTTGAAGCAGAAGCCCATAGAGACACGGTATTTTAAGGTCTCTTTTGGGCCCACACCTTCTGCACTCCAAGTGCCAGAGTGGGGAACCGACTTAGCCTCTTTATTCGGCACTTGAACTTCTGCTGCTGGAGTTCTGTGCCCAGCTCTGGTGACCAGAATTCCAGATGGATGTTGATAAATTGGAGAGGGGTCATGTCAAGGCTGTTTCCCACTCTGGCACTCCAAGTGCAGAAGGTGGGGGCCCACAAGAGACTTTAAAATACCCTGCCACTGGAGGCTTGTGTTGGTGTTGCTGCCATCATCCAAATGCACAAACCCCTTTGAGAACCAGACAGGCGCATTTCAGAATTCCCTCCTGTGGGGTACCTTCCTTGTCCTTGACACTCCCTCCAGAGAGAGCTTGAAAACCTGTAATTTCTCCTAGAAGTATGGCTTGCTGTCTTAGGCACGTGCATACAGAACCTTCCGCCCTCTAGGATGCAGGAATCAGATCATGGTTTAAAAAATGTGACGTCTATTAACAAAACAAATACACTTGGTGAAACATTACTTAGAATCATAGAACCATAGAGCTGGAAGAGACCTCAGGAGTCATCAAGTCCAGCCCCTGCCCAAGGCAGGACCTATCCCAACTAAATCAACCCATCCAGGGCTTTGTCAAGCCAAGACTTAAAAACCTCTAGGGATGCAGATTCCACCACCTCCCTAGGGAACCCATCTCAGTGTTTCCCTACCCTCCTAGTGAAATAGTTTTTCCTAATATCCAACCTAGACCTTCCCCATTGTAACTTGAGACCATTTCTCCTTGTTCTGCCATCCGTTACTACTGTGAACAGCCTCTCTCCATCCTCTTTGGAACCTCCCTTCAGGAAGTTGAAGGCTGCTATCAAACCCCCCTCGCTCTTCTCTTCTGCAGACTAAACAAACCCAAATCCCTCAGTCTCTCCTCATAGGTCATGCGCTCCAGCCCCCTAATCCTTTTGCACAGATGCACATGCATCTGACGAAGTGGGTCTTTGCCCACGAAAGCTTATGCTCCTACACTTCAGTTAGTCTATAAGGTGCCACAGGACTCCTCATCGCTTCTGCAGATTCAGACTAACACGGCTACCCCTCTGATACTAATCCTTTTGGTCGCCCTCCGCTGGACCCTCTCCAATGCGTCCACATCCTTTCTATAGTGGGGGCCCCAGAACTGGACACAATACGCCAGATGTGGCCTCACCAGAGCCGAATGAAGGGGAATAATCACTTCTCTGGATCTGCTGGCAATGCTCCTCCTAATGCCCCCTAATATGCCATTAGGTTTCTTGGCTACAAGGTCACACTGTTGACTCATATCCAGCTTCTCATCCACTGTAACCCCCAGGTCCTTTTCTGCTGAACTGCTACTTAGCCAGTCGGTCCCCAGCCTGAACTATGCTCGGGATTCTTCCATCCCAAGTGCAGGACTCTGCACTTGTCCTTGTTGAACCTCATCAGATTTCTTTTGGCCCAATCCTCTAATCTGTCTAGGTCACTCTGGACCCTATCCCTGCCCTCCAGCATATCTACTGCCCTCCAGCGTATCTACTTGGTTGCTAGGTGTTACAAAGAAACTGAAAAAAGAAAGATTAAAACACAGAAAATCGCTTCCCTGGGATTCAGTTTGAAGAGTTCTAGGGTAAAGGGGGATAGTTACATGTGCTTAGCAAAAAGAAGTCCAACAAACTAAAAAAATAAAGAAAATAACCTAGTAGCGTCTGACTAAAAATTCCCTGTTCTACTCACATCTCTCTTGTTCCAAGATTTAGTCTTTCCCTAGCCAAGAAAGTCGCTGGATTCTGCTTGCCCAGGTTCCTGGCTTAATTCACATCTTCCAGGCATGATCACACAACAGGCACATCACTGCTTCCAATTCAAAACCCCAAATTCTGTTTCCATTTTCTTTCCTGGCCTCCTGTCAACTCGCTTCCTGCTTCTCTAGCATTCCTGGAGACTTTCTAGGACCTTTTGTCTGTAAGCAGGGGCTGAACTGCTGCTTGCTGTCAGCCAGCTGAAAGGAGGGGTGGGTGTGCCCACTACAGTTGTTTAGCTCTACAAGGTAATTAACTGTTAACTGTTGACATGTAAATACTGCTCAGGAGAGAATCCAAGGTGTGGCTATGTAAATCCCATTCAGCCAGGGCTGATGGAGGGTCAGTGTTGGAATGGAATGTGGAGAATTGTATATAATTTGGGACTGTTGTGGGGGTCACTAATCATGCTACCCCTAAATGTGGGAACTGTCAAACATGCCACCAGTGCTTGCAGGAGAGACACCACCATCATGGTAAGAGGTCTCGGAAGAACAAGCCTCCCCCCTTCCAGAGTTGAGTGAACAGAGCTGGGGGAAAGGGTTAAAGGACTTGAGTTAGCCTGCTTCACACCTACCAGGTGTGAGCTGTAAGACTGGCCCAGCCTGCACCTTTCCCCCTTTGTTTTAAGGACAGACCTAAAGCAGACTCCCTGAGGAGTCTTTTTGTTTGCTAGTCCAGTGAAAGCTGGATTCAGTTGAGAGCTGAAATCACTGGTTTGGCTGAGAGTTGAAATCACTGAGCTGAAATCACTGGTTTGGCTGAGAGCCAGACCTACTGCAGCCAGTAGAGTGGCAGCAGGCGAGGAGCGGCGACTAGCGGCGTGGCGCGGCGGCAGGCGAAGAGCAGCCATCAGCGGTGTGGTGTGGTGTGATGGTGGACGAGGAGCGGCCATTAGCGGCATGGCGTGGCGCGGCGGCAGGCGAGGAGCAGCCATTAGCGGTGTGGCATGGAGCGGCGGCAGGCAAGGAGCGGCGACCAGTGGTGTGGAGCTGCAGCAGGCGAGAAGCGGCGACAGGTGCCCAGCGGAGCGTCCAGAGGTGTGGGACGAGACAGCGGGTGAAGCATAGCGGAGTTTCGTATAAGGTGCCCCCTATCTATCTCCCCACCCCCATCTCTACCCAGGTTGGGAGGTGAAACCCTGCGGGTGAACTTTGGGACTCTGGGTGGCACAGAGACTTGTGGGGACAGAGACTTTTGGGGAGTCGGTGGACTTCGGGCGAATCTTGGCCGGGGTGGGGGCTCATGTTTGGGTTATGAACTCTATTTGTGGTGTTTTCCCCAAGCTAATGCCGTATGAAGTCTTCCTCTGTTTCATTAAATGTTCTTTTCCTACACTCAGACTCAGTGCTTGCGAGTGGGGAAGCATTGCCTCTCAGAGGCGCCCAGGGGTGCGTGAATTTCCCAGATCACTGGGTGGGGGCTCGAGCCGGTTCTTTGTGAGATTGACCCCAAGATATTGAACCCAGCCCTGGTTCCTGCCAGGCCTACCCGGCAGAAGGGCTACATTTTGGGGGCTCGTCCGGGATTTACTGGGTCAGTACCCCTCGCAAGCACATGTTGAGTGAGTTGCTGTTGTGGGAAATAATTGTGATTTGTATTTGAGGGCATTACTGTTTGTATCATGGCTTGTCTGTCAGGTTTGTTGGGCCCTGGCCCAGAAGCCTCTAGCTCAGAGGCAGCAACCTCAGCAGATGATTGGGCAAAAGCCCTGGGGCAAATCTTGGAGAAATGTGTGCTATCCCATGCTATGGCAAGCTCCTATTGTAAGTTAAGATTATTCCCTGGGGAAGAGGAGTTTGAACCCTGGCTGGAACACACCACTGAAATGCTAGAGCATTGGGCTGTGCCAGACAGAGAAAAACGAAGATGTTTAGTAGACAGTCTCCGGGGCCCAGCTTTAGATGTGATTCGCACCTTGAAGCTCACTAACCCTGAGGTCAGTGTAAAGGACTGCCTAGAGGCCCTCACACACACCTTTGGGAGCATGGAGGGTTCTGAAGACAGTTTTTGTAACTTTCTCAATGCTAAGCAGCACCGAGGAGAGAAGCTCTCAGCCTATGTACAGAGGTTGGAGAAGTTGCTGCAGAGAGCTGTCATTAGGGGAGCCGTGACTGCTGAGCAGATGGACCAGACCAGATTGGCTCAAATTGTAAGAGGAACTCCATATTACAGCCCGATTCTACTACACCTCCGGCTAAGAGAACGACTGGAACACCCCCCTGCGTACTCCCAACTGATAAAGGAGGTCAGAGAGGAGGAAGAAAGGCAGGCTACCAGTGGGCTTTGGGAGGCCCAGAGGCCTAAGCCAACCAGCGCTGCACCCCGACAAACAGCCGGTGTGCTCATGGTGAACACCAGAGGAGACATTGCCCAGCAAGTTCAGGTCCTGACAGAACGGATTGCTGAGTTGCAGAGAGCCATTGACCAAGTGCGGATTTGCAGGGATGAGGAACCTCAGGCTGTGTTGATGGATAAGTCAGCGCCTGGAGCTGCCATCCCACCCAGCCAAAAGAGGAGAGGTTCATTCTTCTGCTACCGGTGTGGTCAAGATGGGCACAGGGCTGCACATTGCCCAAATGAGGAAAACCCCAGTTTAGTTTATGGAAAGCTGAGAATCAGTCATGAGACGGTTGGGGGACAGGGACCACCCAGGCCCCCAGGATTTGACGGATTCCCCAGAAAAGACCACTCAGCTAGGATCCCTTCAGGACTGATAGGGCCTCGAGCAGAGGTCACTGTAAGGATTGAAGGGGTGGAGTGCAAAGCAGTGCTTGATACCGGATCTCAGGTGACAATTATATTCCAGTCATTCTACCAACAGGTGCTCAGGCACCTGCCTATCCAGCCATTGACTGGCCTTGGCCTGTGTGGTCTCAGCATGAACGAATATCCCTACAAAGGGTATGTCATAGTGCATTTGGAATTCCCTGAGGAGGTGGCAGGGGTAAGAGAAGAGGTGGACACAGTAGCCTTGATATGCCCTGACCCTAAAGGGGTCCCTGATGTGTCAGTACTGATAGGGACCAACTCCAGTCTCTTCAAGGTGCTTGCAGAATACTGCAGACGACAGGCTGGGGACCAATATCTGGATACCCTGATGATCCATACCCTTTGTGCTGAAGCCTATAGGAAGATTGAAGATGCTAAACAGGAGGTGTCTGAGCTACCAATGGGTACTCTAAGGTATGCAGGCGCAAACCCTTTAGTAGTGCTTGCAAGGACAGAGCAGGAAGTGCTCGTCATGAGCACCTGGCTGAAAGGCAATAAACGAGTGTTTCCATTGTAGAACAACCAACTGAGGGAGAGCTTCCGGATGGGGTCCTGGTCCCCTGTGGAGTTATAACTTTACCAGCAGCATCCCAGGACACAGTCACAGTACTGATTGCGAATGAAACAAGTCGTGATATTATTGTGAATCAAGGGCAAAAGATAGCAGATCTTTTCGAGACTGAATCGATTGTGAGTCCCCAGTGTGAACCGCACATTCAGACTATAGATCCATCAAGGTTTGACTTTGGAGATTCACCCTTGGACGAAGAGTGGAAGGATCGCCTGAGGAAGAAGCTCTCTGAAAGACCCAAGGTATTCTCACTGCATGAGTGGGATGTGGGGTGTGCCAAAGGGGTTGAGCATAACATCAGACTACATGATCCCCGACCTTTCAGGGAGAGATCTAGAAAAATTGCACTTTCAGAGATGGATGATGTGCGACATCACCTTCAGGAACTGGCTGCAACTGGCATCATTTCTGAGTCCCACAGCCCCTATGCTTCACCCATTGTGGTAGTCCGAAAAAAGAATGGGAAAATTCGGATGTGTATTGACTACCGCACCCTGAACCTCCGTACTGTGGTTGACCAGTACACAATGCCCCGAGTAGAAGATGCATTAGATTGTTTAGTGGGAAGCCAGTGGTTCTCAGTATTGGATCTTCGAAGTGGATACTACCAGATCCCCTTGGGAGCAGAGGACAAGGAGAAGACCGCCTTCATCTGCCCGTTGGGGTTTTATCAGTTTGAACGCATGCCTCAAGGGATCTCTGGGGCCCCCGCCACATTCCAGCGCCTCATGGAGAAAGTTGTAGGGGATATGAACTTACTGCAAGTCTTGGTCTATTTGGATGATCTGATTGTATTTGGAAGGACCTTGGAAGAGCATGAAGAGAGACTTCTTAAAGTACTTGACAGGTTGGAGGCCCATGGGCTGAAACTTTCCATTGATAAGTGTCAATTCTGCCGAACATCAGTGAAGTATGTTGGTCATATTGTATCCCAAGAAGGTGTGAGTACCGATCCGGATAAAGTAGAAGCACTCACTACCTGGCCGCGCCCCAGAAACTACAGAGAGCTTAAGACTTTCCTTGGATTTAGTGGCTACTATCGGAGGTTTGTGAAGAATTATGCCACCATTGTAAAGCCTCTGAATGATCTTACCAGGGGATACCCGGCCATCAAGAGGAAAGCTAAGACCAAGAATAAGGGGAGACCCCCACGACCTCCCGATCCAAGACAATATGGCCCCCTAGAGCCTTTTGGACCACGATGGGAGGAGGGATGTGAAAGGGCTTTCCGAGAGATCATTAGCTGTCTAACTCATGCTCCAGTCTTAGTTTTTGCTGACCCAAACAAGCCATTCCTCCTACATACAGACGCCAGTTTGGATGGTTTGGGAGCAGTCTTGTACCAAGATGTGAACGGCAACCGTAAACCTGTGGCCTTTGCGAGCCGAGGGCTGTCTGACAGTGAAAGTCGTTACCCCATCCACAAGTTGGAGTTCCTGGCCTTGAAGTGGGCCATCACTGAGAAATTTCGGGACTATTTGTACGGTGCTAATTTCCAGGTATGGACAGACAACAACCCACTGACTTATGTACTGACAAGTGCTAAGCTGGATGCTACTGGACAACGATGGGTGGCCGCCCTGGCCAGCTATGAGTTCAGCATACAGTACCGATCAGGGAGAAACAATGTAGATGCAGATGCGTTGTCTCGGCGTCCACAGCCAACAGAAATTGGTGAGATTCCTGTAGATGGAGTGAGAGCTATCTGCAACGGTAGTTATCAGAAATCCAAGGCACATGAGAGTCCTCATGGGTGTGTTGCAGAAACACTGGGCCTACCCCCTGAGAGTGTACCCTCTGTCTCCGTGAACTACATTATGTTGGACCAGTCCCCCTTGCCCAGGCTCAATGCTTCTGACTGGCAGAGAGCACAGCTGCAAGATGTCGACATCCGTAACACACTACTTGCAAAAAGAGAAGGGAAAAGCCCTAGTGCAGTTGCCACATCCACCCCTGAGGGTAAGCTACTGTTGCGGGAGTGGTGCAAACTGGAACTAATACAGGGGGTGCTGCACCGGATCACCGTAGATCCTTTGCAAAATCGACGAACGCAACTAGTGCTACCAAAAGAGTACAGAGCCTTGGCCATGAGAGCCCTGCATGATGATTTTGGGCATTTGGGAATGGAGAAAACCCTGGAACTTATCCGTAGTAGGTTTTACTGGCCCCGAATGGCTGAAGATGTACGAAAAAAATGTGAGACCTGTGCCCGATGTGTTCATAGGAAAACTCTGCCTACCAGAGCTGCTTATCTGGAGAATATCACCACCAGCAGGCCTTTGGAGCTGGTGTGTATCGATTTCTTGTCTTTAGAAGTGGACAGGAAAAATATGGGGAACATTTTAGTAGTGACTGACCATTATACCCGATATGCACAGGCATATCCCACACGTGACCAGCGAGCCACTACTGTGGCACGAGTTTTGTGGGAAAGATATTTTTCAGTGTATGGTCTCCCAACTCGGATACATTCTGACCAGGGGAGGGACTTTGAGAGTCACCTCTTGAAGGAGGTGCTACGATTGTCCGGAGTTAAGAAGTCCAGAACAACACCTTACCACCCCCAAGGTGACCCTCAGCCTGAGCGGTTCAATCGGACTCTACTAAATATGCTGGGGACTTTACGCCCAGACCAGAAAGCATCCTGGAGCCAGCATGTCGCATTTTTGGTGCATGCCTACAATGCTACAAGAAATGATGCTATAGGGGTCACCCCATTCTTCATGATGTTTGGACGAGAGCCGATGCTGCCTATAGACATATGCTTTGGAGTATCAGGAGATGGCGAGAGTTATGAGACACACTTGCAATATGTCTCCCGATTACGAGAAAAACTGCAGAATGCCTATCGCTTGGCTACTGCAGCTGCCCGGAAAAATGCAGACCGTAATAAACACCGATATGATGCGCGAGTGCGCCCACAAGAGCTCCAACCTGGGGACAGAGTTCTGCTACGAAATATGGGTATTGCTGGCAAACACAAGATTGCCGACAGATGGAAGGCAATGCCTTACCGGGTGGTGGAAAAACTTAGAGATCTACCGGTCTACAAGATTAAACCAGAAACTGGGCCAGGGCAAGTAAAAACAGTACATCGGAACCTTCTGCTGCCTGTGGGAGAATTGGTAGGCGCTCCTTACGAAATGGACCATGACATGGGGCCTCAGCGAAAAAGAAGTGTCCGGCCAAGTCAACCACCCATCATGTGTGGTGAGTCCAGTGAAGCTAATCTGCCTCTATCCAGCACCTTTGAGAGTGAATCTGAAGAGGAAGATGATCCCATTGAGTATACTGGGATGCAGACCAGATTCCGGACTCCATCAATGAGACATGCAGAGAGCTCCACTTCTTTGGCTCTGAATCCTATGGCTGAGGCATTTAGGCCTGTGGAAGGAGGTTCGGTGTACTCACCTAGACAAACCTTGGAGGATGAGTTTGTCCCATCTACATCTTCAGAACTTCTGGGAGAGGAACAGGCTTGTGATGACACACCTGTGTCAGTGGACAGAGAGTATGTTCCAGGGGAAGGTGTCCCCAGTGCCCTGGACATCCCAGCATCTCAACAAGAGGTGCAACGGCATGTATCTGAAGAGAGGGTACCTACACATAACCCCTTGTCAGCCCTACCCCCAGAAGAAGTCCCCACAGTTCCTGCTGTGCCTGTGCTCGATAGGCGTGATAGGGTTATAAAACCAGTGAACAGGCTAACTTACAATGCACCAGGAGTGGTTAGTGAGGATGTGATACACCTGGCACACAGGCTGGTAGAGGCCATAGTGGGGTTCCTTAGACCCTTTGAAGAGAACTCACGTTGCTGGTATAATCAGGAACATATTTTGCCGGGACGGCAAATTTTTGACTGGGGGGAGGATGTAAGCAGGGGCTGAACTGCTGCTTGCTGTCAGCCAGCTGAAAGGAGGGGTGGGTGTGCCCACTACAGTTGTTTAGCTCTACAAGGTAATTAACTGTTAACTGTTGACATGTAAATACTGCTCAGGAGAGAATCCAAGGTGTGGCTATGTAAATCCCATTCAGCCAGGGCTGATGGAGGGTCAGTGTTGGAATGGAATGTGGAGAATTGTATATAATTTGGGACTGTTGTGGGGGTCACTAATCATGCTACCCCTAAATGTGGGAACTGTAAAACATGCCACCAGTGCTTGCAGGAGAGACACCACCATCATGGTAAGAGGTCTCGGAAGAACAAGCCTCCCCCCTTCCAGAGTTGAGTGGACAGAGCTGGGGGAAAGGGTTAAAGGACTTGTGTCAGCCTGCTTCACACCTACCAGGTGTGAGCTATAAGACTGGCCCAGCCTGCACCTTTCCCCCTTTGTTTTAAGGACAGACCTAAAGCAGACTCCCTGAGGAGTCTTTTTGTTTGCTAGTCCAGTGAAAGCTGGATTCATTTGAGAGCTGAAATCACTGGTTTGGCTGAGAGTTGAAATCACTAAGCTGAAATCACTGGTTTGGCTGAGAGCCAGACCTACTGCAACCAGTAGAGTGGCAGCAGGCGAGGAGCGGCGACTAGCGGTGTGGCGTGGCGCGGCGGCAGGCGAAGAGCAGCCATCAGTGGCGTGGCGTGGCGCGGCGGCAGGCGAGGAGCGGCCATTAGCGGCGTGGCATGGAGTGGCGGCAGGCGAGGAGCGGCGACCAGTGGCGTGGCGTGGAGCGGCAGCAGGCGAGAAGTGGCGACAGGTGCCCAGCGGAGCGTCCAGAGGTGTGGGACGAGACAGCTGGTGAAGCGTAGCGGAGTTTTCGTATAAGGTGCCCCCTATCTATCTCCCCACCCCCATTTCTACCCAGGTTGGGAGGTGAAACCCTGCGGGTGAACTTTGGGACTCTGGGTGGCACAGAGACTTGTGGGGACAGAGACTTTTGGGGAGTCGGTGGACTTCGGGCGAATCTTGGCCGGGGTGGGGGCTCATGTTTGGGTTATGAACTCTGTTTGTGGTGTTTTCCCCAAGCTAATGCCGTATGAATTCTTCCTCTGTTTCATTAAATGTTCTTTTCCTACACTCAGACTCAGTGCTTGCGAGTGGGGAAGCATTGCCTCTCAGAGGCGCCCAGGGGTGCGTGAATTTCCCAGATCACTGGGTGGGGGCTCGAGCCGGTTCTTTGTGAGATTGACCCCAAGATATTGAACCCAGCCCTGGTTCCTGCCAGGCCTACCCGGCAGAAGGGCTACACAACTTTAGCAGGATTTTGTTTTGTTTAGTTTTGTTTTTCCTCCAAGCCCTAGCTCTTGGATTCATGATTATGTACAACTCAGTGTTTGCCTTCAAAAAGTAAGTTTCTATCCGTCATGATTACAGAGAAGTTTAAAATATGACATGAGTTCACCCAAATGACTCAGAATCCAGAAAACAGTCCAAAAATAATATTTTTTTAAAAAACCTCATGATTTTTAAGCCAAATGAATGACTTGTTTCAGGCCTGACCTGAGATATTTGTTATGCTTGGGTTTAGAAATATTAATAACATGTTAGAAGTAATTTATATGCTGGGCTCTTGCAGTGCATTAGAAAGCCTGATGAGTGCTATCCCAGGAGAAGTACTGTTTTCCAACTGAACAGGGGAGAGGATCTGTGGGATCACGTGAGGATTACTTGTATTCCCTCCCTCTGGGGTATCTGGTGTTGGCCACTGTTGGCAGACAAGATACTGGGTTAGATGCACCTTTGGTCTGACCCAGTCTGGCCATTCCTTTGTTCGTATCAAGCACCCATGCTGAGTGAGAATGTGAATGGAGCAGACAGGGTATGTCTACTAGGGATGTTAAAAGTTGATTAAATAGGTAACTACGTGACCACTGAAAATCTCATGGGCAACATGCTGCATGCTCTTAAATAAGCATTATATTGCTGAGCCCACAGCGATGCCTCCCTGAGAGCAGGCCTGTCAGCCCCTGCTGGCCTGGCTCCCAGGGAAGTGGTTTCCCTGCCACAGTGAAGCTACATCCCTGGGAACTGCCTACATCCCTAATGTCTTCACCAGTGGCCTCCAACCTTTTTATGCACAAGAACATTTTTTAAGTATTAGGGCAACTCCCACCCTACCCCTGAGGCTCCACAGACTTCATTCCCCGCTCTCTCCATCACTTGCTCTCCCCACACACACACTTTCATTAGGCTGGGACAGGGGGTGCAGGCTCCAGGCTGGAACCAAGAGTTCTGGGAGCAGGAGGGGGTAAGAGATGCAAGCTCTGGGAGGGAAACTGGGTGCAGGAAAGGGGCTCTAGGCTGGAGCACAGTGTTAGGGTGCAGGTGAGGTATAGAGTACTGAGCAAACACCCAGGCCAAGGAGAAAGTCTCTGAATGCTTATGGGAAGCAAGGCTTTGCATTTCCCCCCTCAGTGACCCCTAGCATGCAGGACAGCTGCCTCCCAGGCTGGAGGCCCAAGGAAAAAGCCTGTGTGGGTGGGCGCACAACAGGGCTTGGTGCAGTAATTTGCTTGACCACAAGCCCTCTCATGGGGTGGTCTCGGCTACTGCCTAACTCCATCTGCACTGCTAGCCAAGGCAGCACCTTCTCCTCAGTGCGCACAGGCTCCAGCCTCAACTCCCCTGGGCAGCTGGATAGCCAATCTGTTATAATCTCCACTCCCTCCCCATCCTATCATTCCAGACTCCCTGCTGAATGCACAGGGGCAATCCCATCCCCTGAGTCTGTGGGGGCCGTTCTCAGACAAGCACCTTCCTGCTGGCCAGATCCACCATATGCCACAGCAGCTGGATCAGCTCTTATCAGATCCCAATCTAGACCCCCCAGCATCAGCAGTCTTCCTGGACAAGATCACAGAGTAGTTAGGAAGGGAGGAGGGAGAAGCCTGTGGTAATAGCAGCAGCAGAAGGCAGCAAATTGACGGTGGAGACAGCTAAAAGTGGGAGAAAGCACCAGCAAATGGGTGAAAGGGCAGGAGCAGAGGTGGCAGCAGCAGGAAGGATGAACATTAGATGGGTCCCAAGAGAAGGGGGAGGAAAGAAATAGCAAAAGAGAGGGATAAATGGATGAGAGGCAGCAGGAGACAGAGGAGCCAATAGCATGGGCAAGGGCCAGCAGTACTTGGTAGGAGAAGGCACTTCTAGCAAATGGCAAAGTTGTTTATGAGATCAACATGTCTTCTAGTGCCCAAAGGAGCTCAGCTGAGACCTGGCCATCCAGGCTCTCGCTCTGCATGGTTATTGCAAATGGCCCTTCTCCCTGCTGGAGAAATGTGAACAGCTCTGACACCGCTGTGTGATCATTAAATACTGCCAATGCTGTTCTCTCCTGGGACTCTAGGAGTATGTCTACACTACCCTCCTAGTTCGAACTAGGAGGGTAACGTAGGCATACCGCACTTGCAAATGAAGCCCGGGCTTTGAATTTCCCGGGCTTCATTTGCATAAGCCGGGCGCCGCCATTTTAAAATCCCGGCTCGTTCGAACCCCGTGCCGCGCGGCACGGACTAGGTAGTTCGGACTAGGCTTCCTAGTCCGAATTACCGTTACTCCTCGTGGCCACAACTTCCCCCACAGAGTGAGGGAAAGTGAAGGGGGAAACTGAGGTTCCAGGCTTCCCATAGACCAGACTTATTTTTCTGGAGTTCTGGAGTTAGTGGATTAGACTCTGGCGTAGGGATAAAAATGAGGCTTCAGAGGTAGGTACCTTATCCACTGTGACACTGAAGGAGCCCTCCAACCTCCCTACCTTCAGGGCCCCCTTTATCCTTCCTGTGTTCAAGGGTGCCAGGTTGGTTCTCTGTGACACTGGTGGTGGCTGTCCCCAAGGGGACAGTGTGTGAGACAAGACTCCCAGCAAGTAGGATAGGGACAGGGTGCAGGATCTGGGAGGTAGCTGGGGTGCAGAAGCAGGCTGGGAGTAGGGTTTCTGGCAAGTTGGAGGGAGCAAGAACGAGGGAGGGTGCAGTGTGTGGCCAGGAGAGAGGGTTAAAGAACAAAGGAGGGTGTCGGAGTAAGCTGGGGATGCTGGGTGTTGGTGGGGAGGTAAATGACAGGATTAGGGTGTAAGTGAGGGGGTCTGGACATGAGGGGGAACCTTACCTGGCTTCGTGCTCCCTTGCAGCAATGGCTGCAGCCACGCTGTCCTTGCTGCCCCAGAGGGAGGCCCTGCTTCTGCGGGCCACGTGGTTCCGAAGGCCGGAGACACTGCGGCTGTGGCCATGCGATCCAGGGCTGACCCCGAGGCACTGCAGCCACAGGCCACCCCAGAGGCTGGAGGTGCCACTGCCGCAGCCACGCGGCCGGACCCCAGGTACCACCTGCCACAGAGGCACCATGGCCTGGGGCTGGCCCAGGAGGTGCCACTGTCATGGCTACACAGCAGGCCCTACAGGCTGCCCCAGAGGCACTGCAGTCACATGGCCCGGGGCCAGCCCCAGAGGTGCCACTACTGCGGAGACATGGCCTGGGGCTCGCCCTGGAGTCACTGCTACCACAATTATGTGACCCAGGGCTGGCCCTGAAGGTGCTGCTACTGTGTCTTAGGGCTGGCCTGGAGGCACCACTACTGCAGCCAGGCCGTCCGGGTCCAGCCCTGGAGGTGCCGTGGTATCAGCGTCTCCATCCTCCGGAGCCAACCCCAGACTGTGTGGCCGCAGAAGCAGTGTCTCCTGGGCCGGCCCCTGGCTGCCTGGCTGCGGTAGCAATGCTTCCAGGCTGGCCCTATAGAGGTGCTTGAGTCCTGGCGCTGCCTCCTCTCCAGTGGCAGTGTGGGGCATGTAGGGGCTCAGCTGAGCTCCTCCCCATCATGAGTCCTGTAATTAGGAGGAGGGGTCTGTAATTGCCTCGCGGGCCGGATCAAAGCCCAAAGCGAGCTGGATCCAGCCCGCTGAGAGACTTTTGTCCACCCCGATCTAAAGAATAGCCACATCTCCTCAATAGGAGTGAAACCCTTATGAATTTGTAGACAAAAGACATTTTCTGTGAAAAATCACTTTTTGTGAAAAATGTGATGTAATTGAGAGTCCAGCTTTCCATTAATAATTAGATTAGAGAAAAGTTTTTGACCTGCCCTAGTGAAAATGAATAGCCATTCAACATTTGAGGGAACATGTAGGCTGTGTCTGCATTGGCACGATCTTGCGCCAAAGTGGCCGCTTTTGCGCAAAAACGTGCTGCCTGTCTATACTGGAGGGGAGTTCTTGCGCAAGAACACTGACGTTCTAATGTGTGAAATCAGTGCTTCTTGTGCAAGAACTGTGATGCTCCTGCTCAGGAATAAGCCCTCTTGCGCAACTGTTCTTGCGCAAGAGGCCAGTGTAGACAGGCAACATGAATTTCTTGCGCAAGAAAGCTCGATGGCTAAAATGGCCATCGGAGCTTTCTTGCACAAGAGAGCGTCTACACTGGCACGGATGCTCTTGTGCAAAGGCACATGCCAGTGTAGACGCTCTCTTGCGTAAATACTTTAACGCAAGAACTCTTGCGTTAAAGAGTATTTGCGCAAGATCATGCCAATGTAGACATAGCCGTACTTTTTTTGCAGTATTCCACCAACTCTGCTTATACAGTACACGGAAAACATGTAGGAATTACTGTGCTAAATCAAAGTAGTGATTCATGGAATCTAGTACATGGTCTCGTTTAAGGAATAAGTTGCACATAAATGAACTTCTTCCTAACCTCAGGCAGTTAGGGCACATCTCTACTTACCAGAAGATCAAGGCTCCGGAGGTCAATCTTCATAGAATCATGGAATCCTAGAGTTGGAAGAGAGCTCAGGAGGTCATCAAGTCCAATTCCCTGCTAAAAGCAGGACCAACCCCAACTAAATCATCCAAATCAGGGCTTTATCAGAGCAGGACTAAAAAATCTCTAGGGACGAAGTCTTCCACCACCTCCCTAGGTAACTGATTCCCATGCTTCACTGCCCTCCTAGGCCACGTGTAGACAGCGACATTATTTTGGGATACTGGAAGTATCCCAAAATAGTTATTCCGTGTCTTTAAATGTGCCTGTTATTTCAAAATGTACCCTTATTTTGAGGGTAGGGTGCAGTGTAAATGCACCTCTAGTGAAATAGTATTTTCTAATATCCAACCTAGACAGTCCCCACTGCAACTTGAGACCATTGCTCCTCATTCTGTCATCTGTCACCATTGAGAACGGACACATTCCATCCTCTTTCGAATCCTCCTGCAGGTATTTGAAGGCTGCTATCAAATTCCTCCCTACCCCCTCATTCTTCTGTAGACTAAATAAAGCCAGATTCCTCAGCCTCTCCTCCTAAGTCATAAGTCATTTTGTTGCCATTTGATGGACTTTATCAATTGCATGTAAATCCTGTCTGTAATGGTGGGCCCAGAATTGGACACAATACTCCAGATGTGGCCTCACCAGTGCTGAATAAAGGGGAAGAAACACTTCCCTAGATCTACTGGAAATGCTCCTCCTAATGCATCCCAATTATCCTGCTTGGCACCATGGGCACATTCTTGACTAGTATCAGCTTCTTATCCACTGTAATCCTAAGGTGTTTCCCTGCATAACTTCTGCTTAGCCAGTTGGTTTCCAACTTAGGGAATGTCTACATTGCATTCCTCTTTCGAGAGAGGAATGCAAATACAGACTAATGAAATTGCAAATGAAGCACGTATTTGAATTTCCTGCACTTCATTTGCATAATCGCACCTGGCTGCTTTTTCAAAATACCCTATTTCAAAAAAAGAAATGCTGTCTAAACGTGGTTATTTTAAAAGAAAACCCTTCTTTCGAAATAATCCTTACTCCTAAAAAAATGAGGTTTAACAGTTATTTTGAAAGAAGGGTTTTCTTTTGAAATAACCGTTTCTAGACAGCGTTTCTTTTTTTGAAATAGGGTATTTCGAAAAAGTGGCCAGATGCAATTATGCAAATGAAATGAGGGAAATTCAAATCCATGCTTCATTTGCAATTTTGTTCATCTGCATTTGCATTCCTCCGCCTTGCTCCAGCACCCTTCCCCCAGCCAGACACCTTCCCCCTGCTGGCTCCTGCACCCTCCCCTGCTACTGAACCCTCCTTCCTGGCCACACACTGCAACGTTCCTTGTTCTTGACCCCTCCCCCAGCCAGGCACCCTACTCTCAGCCTGCTCAGGCACCTCACCTCCCACCCAGACCTTGAACCACCATTCCTCTCACTGGAAGCCCTGTCCCACACACTGACTCCCCATTTTTGTCCCAAACCCAGGGGCTGAGGGGGGGGGGGTCACAAAATCCACTAACTCTGGAACCCCAAAGGAGTAAATCTGGGTTATGGGAAGCCCTGAACCTCAGTCCTCACTGTCCTCCTCCGCCCCCTCCCCGCGCATTGGGGCTGGAGCACCAAAGAAGTGAAGCCTCTCAGTTGGGGGCTGCATCAGTGGGGGGTTTTTTTTTGTTTATTTGGGGTTGTTTTGGGGTTTTTTGCTTTTCACTTGTGTAGTTCCCAGTTGATTTTTCTGTGGGTCAGTGGACCCCAACCCAAAAAAAGGTTCCCCACCCCTGCCATAAATAAAGAAAACATGGGAATCTTTTGTGTTGGACATAAATGAATATGTTACTTTCTTTAAAATGAAGCTTGATAAACTAACTTAAGAAAATTGCAGTGCTTAATCAGTTTAATAATTGAAATGAATAGTTCCTTTTTACTCGTTAAATTACACTGTTCTCCCTTGCTGCAGCACTAGCAAAATGGCTTGGACATAATTATGTAATTAACAGCAAGTTTCCATTAGCAACTGGTGGCCCTTGGAAAGGTTTGTGTTGAGCCAGGTGGGTCACGGGCCAAGAGAGTTTGGGAACCATTGTGTTAGAGAGATGGGAGAATGCAGGGTTGCAGTGGGGCAAGGCTAGTGGCAGGGCGGCAGGGCTAGGAGAACAGTGCCTCCACCTATGAGGTATGGCCCAGGCCCAGGCCCAGGTCCAGCCCCACTGGCTGGAAGCCCCACCCACATTTGCCAAGCAGATAGAGCAGCAACAGACAGAGGCAGCCGAGGGAGCAGGAGGGCCATGGTCTGCCATGATCCCAGAAGGTATAACAAAATCATTTTACCAATTACTGTTTCCACTCAAATTCTCCATTGCATGACTATTTTGAACTCCTTTATCATTTAAAAGAATTGTTGTCCACATGTCCAAAAAAAGTACCCCTCTAGAGAAATTCCTACATACCAGCCTGTAATGCACACAAGTGCAAGGGTACTTGGCATAACTTTTAAATAACTTTTTTAATAAAACTGCCAGGCAATAAATCTATTGTTGTTTCCTATGCAGATTTCCTCACCTAGCTTCTGTCACATTTGTTGCAGCGCAATGGTTCACGTGCAGAAAAGCACACTTATCCTTTAACACACAGACACTCAGTCCCCTCCGATCTTCTCTGAGATGACTTCCAAGTCTCTGTAATGTGGCCTCAAATGTATGGGCATTCTCTAGAGCAGTGGTCTCAAAACCTTTTTATGTCCAAGAATACTTTCTGCGTTTAAGGGCAACACAGAATCTACCCCTACCCCAAGACCCCATCCTTCCCCCAAAGCCCCACTGACTCCACCCCCTCCCTTGGTTGCTTTCCCACACACACTTTCATCTGTCTAGGACACAGGGTTGGGGTGCAGGAGGGAATGATGAGTGTCAGTTCTAGGAGCAAGTTTGGATGTAGGAGGGGGCTTCAGGCTGGGGCAGAGTGTTGGGTACAAGATGGGATGAAGAGTGTGGGCTGTGGGAGGGAGTTTGGGTGGGCTCAGGGCTGGCACAGGGAGCAGGCGTGCAGGCTGTGGCTGGGAGGTACTTACCACAAGTGGCTCCCAATCAGCAGTACAGAAGGACTCAGGTAAGCTTAACTCTTTCTAGGCCATGGGCCACACAAGTATATGAGTTACACATATTTGCCATATCTGGACTGTATTTATGTTCTTAAAACAAAAACATCCGTAAAACATTTTTTTTCGAATAAGATTTCTCATCCCTGGGATTCACAGTCAAGAACAGTTTCTAGAGAGGAATTAGAAAGAAATGTCCTCTGATTTTAAAATTATGTTAATTAAAAAAACATTCACACACATAACAAGGAAAATTGCCAAGAAATAAGGGTATGTCTACACTACAAAGTTAGTTCGAACTAACCAACGTTAGTTCGAACTAACTTTCATAGGCGCTACACTAGCGCTCCGTTAGTTCGAATTTAAATCGAACTATCGGAGCGCTTAGTTTGAACAAGGAAACCCTCATTTTACGAGGATTAAGCCGAGTTCGAACTAGCTAGTTCGAATTAAGGGGTGTGTAGCCCCTTAATTCGAACTAGTGGTAGGCTAGCCCTCCCCATGTTTCCCTGGTGGCCACTCTGGCCAACACCAGGGAAACTCGTCTGCCCCCCACCCAGCCCCGGAGCCCTTAAAGGGGCACGGGCTGGCTACGGTGCCCGTGCCAGGTGCAAGCCTGCCAGCACCCAGCCAGCAGACCCTGCACCTGGCACGGCTCGAGCCACCCACCCGATGTCCCCCAGCCCTCCGCCTCTTCCCGGGACCAGGCTGGCGGCTCCCGGGAGCTTGCCCGGGACCGCAAGAGGCGGGCACCCGCCTGCTCTAGTGCGGACATCGTGAACCTTGTCCACGATCTCCGCACTAGGCACAGGAAAGTGGCCGCCTAGGGCAGGAGAGCTGCCAGCCTGGCCACCCAGGAGCAGGAGTGCATGAAAATCAAGGTGGTCCACTGAGACCCCCGACCCTGAGCCCTGAGCTTACAATGTCTGTACTGGGTCAGACCAAAGGTCCATCTAGCCCAATAGACTGTCTGCCGACAGTGGCCAACCCTAGGGACCCTGGAGGGGATGGACCGAAACAATGACCAAGCCATTTGTCCCCCACCCTATGTTACATCATGGAAAGTCCCAGGACTCTGGAGAGTAAGGCTGAGTCCTATTTGACTCCATTCAGGCCATTATTCAGTTTCTGTGGTTCACTAATTAAGTTAAATATTGTGGGGCTAATTCATGGTGGATGATCCAGTCACTTTGGTTAGGCAGAAGCGAAGTGGCCAGAGAGGAGAACTAAGATCCACCCAGGAATGGAGCATTGCCTGTTCCATTAGATTTTCACCATCTCCTCAGGCATGATGTGGTGGTGTTGGGGTCTCACATTAGGCCTTGAGGAAGGCAGATTTGTGCCCCTGAATGGGTCCCCAGGGATCGAATCTGGCTCTCTGGACCTGTTGCAGTAGATATTCCTATTGACTCCATAGGGAGGGGTCTGTAGAGAGAACTAGGCAGTTTTAGACTGCGATAGTCAGGGCAGCATGCTCAGCTGTATGCAAGCACGCTCCAAAACGCACATTCCTGAACCCCCTGGCAGGGGTCTCCCCAAAGAAACCAGTGCCCTGACTCATCTCACTCCATAAACAATGAAGAGGCCTGTGATACCTTCCATCAGGGGTGGGGAACCTTTTCTGGGTCAGGGGCCACTGACCCATGGAAAAATCAGTTGGGGCTGCACACAAGTGAGAAGCAAAAAAAGAAAAACCAGCCCCGTACTGACGTGGCCCCTAACGGAGGAGAAAGACATTCCCCACAATCCCCTCACAAGCCAGAACCTAATGGGGTCCAGGCTAGTAGACTTTGTGTGCTCCAGTTCCACAGCAGGCATGAGCTTTCTAGTACTCGGGATGGGGGAGCCCCCTTAGCCTTAGGGGCCAGATCCAGGCAAGCCAGGGGTCCGTATTCAGCCCAAAGGCCTGAGATTCCCCACCTCTACCTTAAAGAAATAATATAATATAATATAATATAATATAATATAATATAATATAATATAATATATTTTCTTACTATGTACTTTAGAAAGGTGTGTCTGTCTGTCTATTCTTCCGTCCATCAGTGAGTCTATGTGTTCAAGAACCTCTCCTAAACCGTAACAACTAGGACCACCAAATTCGGTATGCTGCTTTCTCTTCTTAAAGCTAGGTCAGGGTTTGATTATCTCAGGACAAGGGGATAAGCCTGGAATTCGCTTGTTTCTCATAAAATGGAAAGGGAAAGGTCTAGCAGGAGGGAGTTGTGCTGCGGAATGAGCCAGGGGACAAGGGTGGAGAAAGGGACAGCTATCCAATATATATTTCTCTGTCTGTGTGTCTGTTTGTCTGTGTGTCGGTCTGTCCCACACCCGGGGAACATGCACTGTTTTCCTGGTTGTGTGCTCACTGTAGCAGCAGCGACTATGGGTAGGCACTTCTTACCTCTCCCTCTCTTCCCCACCCAAGCTGCTGCAGTGAGAGGGGCTGGGGTTAGTCTCTTCCCCTGGGGCAGCCTGCATACTGAACCCCCCACTTCCCAGATCCACCCCAGAACAATAATTTAAACAAAGAAAAATGCAATGCTCAGTCAAACTTCCAGTAATATATAATGTAATATATAATATCTCCTTGCCTCTAATTTCTACTCCAACCTTTTTTACCCATGGAAGTTTATGCCCAATTACACATGTTAGACTTTCTATCCCTGTGAGACTTGTCTCCACAAACAACAACATTCTCAACCCACTTTACAGGGGATTTGTTTGGGACCCTTTGTTCTCACTTCTTGTCCATTTTATCAAATCGGCACGAGTAGGTAAAAAGAGGAATTTTATTTATTCCTTCACATAACACATGAATTAGCGGGCACCCAATGAAATCAGCAGGTGGAAGGTTTAAAGCAAACGTAAGGAATACTTCTTCTCCACAGTCAACCTGTGGAACTCCTTGCCAGGGGATGTTGTGATGTTCAAAGTAGTAATAGGATTCAAAAAAGAAGTTCATGAAAGTCAAGCCCATCAATGGCTGTTAGCCAAGATGGTTAGGGATGCAACCTCATGCTCTGGGTGTCCTTAAACCTCCACCCATCAGAAGCTGGGACTGGATTACAGGGGATGGATTATTCCCTCTGAAGTTCCTAGCATTGGCCACTGTCGGAAGACAGTGTACAGGGTTAGAAGAACCATTGGTCATTTTGATGTAGCCCATTTGGATTTCTCTAATATTGGAGAATATTTGTATAATTAAGGCAAGTTTAGTGTCTTACCTGTCACATCCAGGTTCTGGGAGTCACTTAGAAGTGAATTCTTTTCCTGATTCTGATCATCCTTGTGCTGATACAGACAGGTAAATCTCCCTGTGTTGTTCACACTCACTTGATAGCTGTAGGCAAATTTGGTTTCCTGCATTGGCCAGCTTCCAAGATCCTTCCCATCTTTGCAGAAAATAACACGTGAAAAAGGAGAGAGGGCAGGTACTTTGCACTTCAGGACCAAGCTGACTCCTTCCTCAGAGGATGTCTTGTCTAGAAGTAGCTGAGGAGCAGAGAGGTTACCTGAGTAATAAAAACATTCGGCTAAAGACAATGGGTCTATTTCCTTAATGATGGAACCTGCCAGTGCTCTAAGGACATTAGCAGAGATTTTGGCCCAATATATAAGGTCACCTGCCTGGTTTTGGGGCCTTTACAAAATCCCAATGGAAATGTTGCCCCAAAGAGCCCATAGAAGGAAAGGAAGTGGGGGGTCAGTCTGTTGCCTCTGTCTCTGTCTCTACACAAACAGTTATTTCAAAATAATGTTGAAATACTGTCAAGCTAGAGGAGTGTTTACTCCAAATCTTGTAACCTTCAGGCTGTGTCTAGACTGGCAAGTTTTTTCTGCAAAATCAGCTGCTTTTGCAGAAAAACTTGCCAGCTGTCTACACTGGCCACTTGAATTTCCACAAGAACACTGACGATCTCATGTAAGAAATTAGTGCTTCTTGCGGAAATACTATGCTGCTCCCGTTCGGTAAAAGTCCTTTTGCGCAAAAGCTTTTGCGCAAAAGGGCCAGTGTAGACAGCTCAGATTTGTTTTGCGCAAAAAAGCCTCGATCGCGAAAATGGCGATCGGGGCTTTTTTGTGCAAAAGCGCGTCTAGATTGGCACGGACGCTTTTCTGCTAAAAGTGCTTTTGCGGAAAAGCGTCCGTGCCTATCTAGATGCTCTTTTCCGCAAATGCTTTTAACGGAAAACTTTTCTGTTAAAATCATTTGCGGAAAATCATGGCAGTCTAGACGTAGCCTCATTGTATAAGGAGTCGGATGAGGAGAGCTCTATTTTGAAATAAGTGCTGTGTAGATGCTCCCAATTTTGAAATAAGCTGCGCAATTGATGTAGCTCAGTTTGTGTAGCTTATTTTGAGTTAAAAACCCAGCTGTGTAGATGCACCCTCAGAGTTACTTATCCAACTGTAACAAATAGTCCCAATTTATCAGCGGCCACTAAAACTGGGTGCCTTGATTTTAATTGTGCACTAGTCACACCAATTCATAAAGTCAGAGACAGCCCAGAATTATAAATTCCTGGTTAGACAGACTATGGACAGTGTTCCATACTCCTTACAAGCCAGGTTCTTTCTCCCTAATTTTCCAAATGACACTGATCTATCCTTGCATCATGGGAAGTTTGGGGAGGACATTTTTTATATAGGCACCATCTAAGACAAGCAAAATAACATATGCGGGCCCCTGTGACAGCAGAAGCTTGCAATAGGTTGGGTTTGCTGACCCGGTGCATTATCCACTATTTCCAAATGGGGTTGAAAGGCTCTTATGAAAAAGTCTGCTATATCCCAGTTCCCTATATGGGTTGCCAGAGCCATCCAAGGGGTTCAGAGCAGGTGTGGAAAACAGGCTGGACTTGGATCCGGAAAAGAAGCCTGAGGCATTGGTTTAGGGAAAAAATTCCAGTGATTCATCTTTTTCATTATTATTATTTTTATTCCTGCATAGCCCAGGGTTTACCTTTTAGTTTTACTGCATCCTTTTTTGGTTGTTTATACTCAAGAGCATATGTTCATTAAGAGCAATTCACAAGCTAATACTGCTGATCAGCTTTCAATCACTGTGCTGTTTGATCAATTACACCATTGCTATTAAATTAATTATCTGCCAAAGTATTTTGCACAGTGTTTTTCTAGATGTTCCTGTGGAATTTGGTAAATAAATTATTTTCCCTCAATATAGAGACCTTCATCTAATAAACAATTAATATTTTTAACCCAGTCTACATAACCCCACCCAGCTCCTCACAGTTTCTGTCCCCGGAATTCATTGCTAGTCTTTCAGAAATTGCAGGCTTTTTCTGCAGTGTTATTTTATTTCTGTTCTAGGAATGTGGAGCAAATACTCACCCGGAAAGCTGCAGATTTCTTGATTTGTGAAATGAACCCCTTTAAAATAAACACACAATTTTAGTTTTGGGCACAGGCTCAAGCTTTGTTCTATGCTGCTACTGGGTAAATCCAGACTCACCTGTTGCTGGAATGGGTCAGGGCACATTCTGACCTCTGTTACCCAGAGATAAATAATACCTTTAGCTGCATATTATTTTCTCTTATGAGATATAAAGGAAATGAAATACAATGGTGGTTTATAGCCTATGATCCAGGGTCCCTTGTGGGTTTGCAGATTAAATCTAAGGCTTTGTCTATGTTGCCAATTAAACAACAAAACTTTTTTCATTCATGGAGGCTTAACACCCCGTTCATTCGAAAGACACATTTTTCAGTGGCAAATGGGTCATTTTCCGCAGGAGCGCTCTCCTGTCGACAATACAAATCCTTCTCATAGGTGGTAGAATGATTTTGTCAGGAAAAGGGCTCACAAACAGCAGCGTTTACATTACTCGACTTTTATCAACACAACTGTACTGACACAGCTGTGACAGTAAAAGCTGTGTAATATTATGGACAAATCCTAATATTTCCAAAGGGATCTGCAGCTGCATTTGAATTATTTTAGGGGTCCACAAATGAAAAAAAAATGAAAATCGCTGTAATGCAGACATGATAGAGTGGTTGAGCAAAATGACACCTGGATATTTCAAATACAAAAAAAGAAAGGAAATGCATTCTGCCCCTTTAACATTTTCATCATATGACACATGATGTTGAGTAATATCACATACTAGCAGGTAAATGCAGAGATATAATAACATTATATAAAGGGGAACCAATTCTCTTCAAGCCTAGATTAAACTAAGATCTCAGTCCCAATTTAACTGACTTTACACTAGTGCAAAAATTTAACCTCCTGGGAGCTCCTTGCAATACTCTAGACAATGCATTCCCTATTAAACTCTAGAGGGGCGTCTGCACAGCAATGCTTTTTCGAAATAACTTAGTCCAATCTACATAGCCGGCAGTTATTTCAAAATAATGTCGAAATACTGTAAGCTGGAGGACTTCTTACTCTGACTCCTGCAACCCTCATTGTAATAGGAATAAGGAAAGCCAGAGGAAGGGTGCTCTATTTCGGAATAAGTGCTGTGTAGATGCTCCCCATTTCGAAATAAGCTGTTTTGAAGCAATTGACCTAGCTCACTTCTTCCATGTTGTCTGCTTTGAAAAAAATTGAGCCATTCTGAAATTGTTTCATATCAGACAAAGGCCAAGTTACCTGGAAAATTGCTGCTTCTAAAATTCCATTATATATGAATTGTCCATGTGAAAATTAGTCAGTCGTATTTTGTTTTATTGCTTGGAAAGACATGCCTGTTTTTCTGCTGTCACATAGATGATTAAAGAGATTTAAGGCAAACAATTGAAAATAAAAAAAATTCCTTCTAGATTGTGACTAAGAAGAGATTTGAATTTGAAAAGGAGATTGTTTTAAGGAAATTCTGAGTATGTGAACGGAGGAAGATTTTTAAAATATGAGGCTGTTTTTAAATGAAGTCAGAACATATTCTCAACTACTGGAACTTTCACTACCATGAAAAATTCCCATTCTGCTCTCTCTTTAAACTCAGCAACTAAAGTCATGATGCTTGCCAACTAGACCACTGAAAGCATGTAAAAGGAAAAGAATGGTGCTTAAAATAATAAATACAGTGTAGGTACAACAATTATTTCCAATGATTTAAATAAATATTTGGCATGGTGTTTTTTTCTTACTTGCCAAATAAAACTGATCAGATTATTTATTATAAGAATTGGACTCCTTGTTTCTTAGATGACAAATAAATATATGTAGAATCCAGCCACCTCTAATCACTGTGGGTATTCCTACACTGCAGAGCTTACCTCAGATAAGCTACCCAAACTTGTACAATGAGGATTACAGGAGTTGGAGTAAGAAGTCTTCCAACTTGACAGTATTTAGATACTATTTTAAAAAAACAGCCTGCTGTGTAGATGCGGACTAAGTTATTTCAGAATAGCACTAGTTATTTTGAAATAGGGTAGACGTACCCTATGACTTCTTTTGAATTCCATTTTGGATTATTCAAGAAGATTTCACGCTCTTTGTTCATGTGTGCATATTGTAGGTGTCCCAATGGAAAATTAAATGATTATATCTTCAATTTATAGGTTATTAATCTTCCAAAATAAGTTCCATTCTATAGTGGTGGATCTTAAACAGAGATATCTTGATTAAACAAGTGATATTTCCTTACGGTCTGATTCTGCCCCAAATTTGCACAGTTCAAATCAAAAGTAAGTCAAGTGGAGTTACACTGAATTTGCAATGGTAGAATCTTAACCTTTATATGTGTGTCTCAGTATGTGTATAAAATTAAGGCTGAGATTTTAAGTGTGCCCTAAAGGATCTGGACTCTCAATTCCTGTTAAGGTGAATGAGAATTGTGTGTTGAAATCCCCTAGGTGACTTGGCAAACCTTACCCTTAAATTCAATTTTAGACCAGTTATTAAAATGTTGCCTTTTAATTAAGGGGACTAGGCTCAAATATTTTGTTCTCAGTCTCAACTAAAAATAAAAGGTGGAATATCCACACTACTCACAGCAAAGCCAGAGAAGCAGCAGTGGGATCATCAGGAGATTTGGTGAGGAGAGGCAACAAGGAGACCAGAATCTGTTCTGGGTTTCCTCTTGCCCACTGGGATTCACAGAAGATCAGACACAGCCCCTCCCAACTGAGTTGCTTCTGGTAGCAGGTACAGGAAGCTGCTGCATTCACCTCTGCATCTCCTTTTGCTTCTCAGGGCTGTGACAATAGGCAGGTCGGTTTTTTATCTCCTGTGGACTGTGTTGCCGCTGTCTGTATGAAACGAAGGTTCACTACATTGTCCCTGCACCATCCCTCAGCCCCAGCTTCCTGTTTGAAACTGAAAAACCAAGGAGTTTCCTTTGATCTGAACCTCAAACAATGACAATGGACTGTGGAGGCGTCAGTCCCATGTTCTGAATGGCCAAATAAACAGGAGAAGAGACATTTCAGCCAATTTTCACATTTAACAGCCCTTCCTTTCCGTGGGTGTGTAGGGGGTGTTTTAAAGTCACTTCTGCTATAAATTAAGAAAGCCTTTGGCTGTGCTTGAAGAAAACAACCTAAATTCTTTCTCTGATACCAGTGTACCTAAAAGCAGCTCTACTGAAAAGTTTCCGAAAAACTTTTGTGCAAAAGGGCCAGTGTAGACAGCAGAGATTTGTTTTCTGCAATAAAGCCCCGATTGGGGCTTTTTTGTGGAAAAGCGCTTCTAGATTGGCCGTGGGCGCTTTTCCGCAAAAAGTGCTTTTGTGCAAAAGCGTCCTGCCAATCTAGACGTGCTTTTCCAAAAATGCTTTTAACAGAAATCTTTTCCGTTAAAAGCATTTCCGGAAAATCATGCCAGTGTAGACGTAGTCTGAGTGTGTTGGTGTGTTAATACAGTTTGCTCCTGCTTTGCTTAGATTTGTTAGATAGTTTGCAGATTTGAGTGTTACTTTGTTTATTGTAATTAACTTAATTTGTGACTCTACCCCAGCTATTGTTTTATTAAATGCAGGGAGAGCTAAAATATGGTTACCAATGTTTGTAATTTTGTGGGAATACAGAAAAGCAGGATCTTGCTAAATTTGTTCCAAAGGGAAGGGCTCATAATTATCAAAAAGAACCTTGCTAAGCAGGGACCTGACTTTCAGAGCTCTATGGCTATGGCTACACTACAGAGTTTTTCTGGGATACCCTGAAAAAATTCTGCCACATCCAGGGAAAGCATCCGCTTTTTTTGGACCAATTTCCAAAAAAGTGGGCACATGCACTGGGAAGCCCTGTATTCCTCATTTTATGAGGAATAAGGGCTCTTCTGAAAGAGGAGGTTTTTCCCGCATTTCGCCCAATGTAAATAGGCCAAATGTTGGAAAAGTCTCTTCCGAAAAAAGAATCAGAAAAAGGTACACAAATTGTGATTCGCAATTTGCGTACCTTTTTCCAAAAAGCCCCCCCTGCAGTGTAGACATAGCGTATGAGAAAAAAGGGGTGAGGGAAGTTTTTCTCCAGCCTGCATGGGTTAGATGTGTTCTCCCCCACTGTTCAAAGAGAAGAGCTAAATAGGCATCTTTAGGAATCTTTTTAGGTTAAATGTGTTTCTTCTGTCCTGCTTGCTAAGAGTTGAAATCACTTGAGACTGATGGGAAGAAAAGTCCCAGCCAAGAGGTAGATGGCAGCAGATGATGTCTGATACCCATCAAGGCATAGTGGACTAGTCAGAACGAGTAAGATGCCTCTTTACCTCCCTCCGAGCTCAGAGTGGGAGGTGAAGTCTGCAGATGGGTCTGCCCTGACCGAGGGCAGCAATGGAGAGAGGGGTTCAGAGAAGGGTTGAGCATATGAAGGGGACGTTCTTGGTGAAGTAATGAAATAGCAAATTGATTCATAGTAACTACATATTCTGATCCAAGAAATATTGTCCAAGAAGTAAAAGTAGGCATTCAGAGAAGAGAACACATAGTGAGAATCAATAAGCTAATGTTCCCTGCATTCAGTAAAAGGGGTTCTCTTTCTTAAATCCCATTTAAATATTGGCTATAACAGGGATCCATTTGGCATATCTAGTTTATTGGACTTCTGCTCATAAAATGTATAAATCGACTCCCATTCATGCTTATGTAATTTGTGGTTTTGGTAAAAATTTCATTTGGATTTAAAAAATCATTTTTTTTCATTTCCTCAAGTCTGAATTTACTTTCATTTCCTCAAGTCTTGTTTTAAAACTTGTCATTGTTGAAAAATGTTGGTATTTTGACCCATTGGCTTGATGGGGGATGGAAGAAAATGTCAAAATAATGCCATTTTCCATAGGATGGAAATTCATTTTTCTAACCAGTTGCTGGGTAAAAGAGTCACTTTGGTGCTTTGACAGTTTTGTCCAATATGTAATACTGGTGACGAGATGAAAACTATGTACTCCAAATATCAACTACCCAGATGAGAATGTATATAGCTAATGAACCCTTTTAGGGTAGCAGCAGAAATGTATTTCTTCACTTCTAGGCTTCTGTATGAGAAAGCAGGACTAGCTCATCAGCTTCAGAAAAGTTGTCTGGAGCCTGTGATAATCAGAGTTTTGATGCCTCATGAACAGAATGGGAGGGGGAAAACCTGGACCTCAAAAATACATACCCAGTTTTATTGGGTATACAATAGAGCAGTGTTTCTCAAAGTGGTCCATGGACCCACTCTGCCTTTGAAGCTTAGCAATAGCCCTTCAAAGGTGAAAGTGCCGTGTGGAGCCCAGGATCAGCTGGGGACTCCTCCACTGACCCCAGGCTCCATACAGTGCTGACACTTTGAAACTCCACAGGGAGCCTGGAGTCAAGCTCCTTGCAGCATTTCAAAGTGGCACTGCTGTGTGGAGCCCAGGACTCCCCAGCTGATCCCTTCGGTGGTTCTAAGCGGGAGCGCTGCACGTAGCCCGGGGTCGGCAGGGTAGTCTCCCCCGCTGACTGCAGGTTCCATGCGGCACTTTCACCTTTCAAGTGTAGCATCAGCCCTAGGACTGTTGCTACACTTCAAAGGCAGAGGTGCCCTACCAAGTAATTGAATAGTCAATGCAAAACGCATTCACTATTCGATTAGTCAATTAGTCAATATTTAACATCCTTAATACTCACTTCATATGAAAATACAGATGTTAAAGGTGGGAGAAATTGGCTTTCTAATGCGCCAATCAGATAATGTTGTTGTTCAAGACTAAGGTACCAGTGTCAGATCTGTAGATGAATTCCAAGTTCTGCAGAGTGTCTCTGTAATTGGTTAGTGAAATTCCTTTGTCAACGAATGGCTACTTTTAAATCCATGATTGAGTGACCAGGCAAGTTAAAAGGTTCCCCTGCAGGTGTCAGCCTGCATTTTCACAAGCATTATGAGGGTTTGTCCACTGAGTCAGGCTCAGTCAATTTAGCTACCGGGACTGGAAGCCAGGCCTTTTCTGAGGTCACCACCTGGCCACAGAGTTCATCAGGTCTTAGCTAAATGAGCAGAGCTCAGTCTGTGCAGACCAGGCAGAAAGGAACATGCTTGATTGCTTCAGCAGAGCCAGGAGGTTGGCTCCTTTCGCTCGTGCAACTAGCAGTAAACTGGTCAGAGCCCAGTCTGGGCCTGGCTATGGTGTGACTCCTTTAGCAAGCATGAGTAGCTGCACCCAGAAAGGCCTGTCTTCTTGGGTGCCCATCACTGTGGAATGGCCAGCGCCGGCCTGCTGCAGCCTGTAAAGGCCCCATACAGATGTAGTGCCTATAAATAGATCTGAGCTGTACAGTGGTTTTGTAGAACTGATGTAGAACCCTGTCTTTGACCTCACATTAACCCCGCTCAGAGACCCAGCCACAGGATATGGTGAGAGGAACACTAAAATAGACCATGAAGAGACTTTGTCCAGCCATCTCCTGCCTCCAGCCACCCTCCCCCTCGTAGCATGTGTAGCTATAGGGCAGTATGTTCACGTACTGTACGGACTTGATGGTACATTCTGTGTTTCTTCCATTTGCTAGAGAAATCTGGTCTCTTTTTTCTTTAAAGTTGCTCCTTAACACACAAACTTTTCCAGGAGGCCTATGAAATGTCCACCCCATCTCAGGAGTTTTTAAACAAGAGTCAGTGGGAAATGTACATTTGAATTTACAATATCATGGATCAAGCTGAACTTCACAGTTGCATCACTCTGGTCCTGTGAAAACCTTCATTGGGAAACAAAAGACAGGTCTATGCAGCGCTTTAAAGACTAACAAGATGATTTATTAGGTGATTAAATGGGCAAAAATGGTTTACTGGGCAGCTTGAACCCACCCCTCCACATTACCGTGGGTAGGCCCTTTATCCCTCCTGCCCCAGTGCCTCCCGACCCAACCCCGGTGGACCCGGGACTGTATGGGCTACATGGCCAATATGAGCATGACACACAGAGAGAGAGAACACATACGCAGACAACAACTGACAGCAGTTTTATATTCTGGAATGCAACATTAAAACATTAGACAGAAAGCCACTTTAGGAGGGATAATAGAAAGGTTCCCTTTCAACCTGATGGCGACAACCCATTTACCTTTTTTTTTTTTTTTTTTTTTTGTTACCCAGAATTTTGTGAAAATTGACAAGTTTCTTTGAGGTGTTTCAATTTTGATGAAACTGCATTTTCCAGTGGAAAAGCATTGCGCTGGAAAAATTCCAGCCAGCTCTAGGAAATAGGTAATACACCAACCAATGGCTCTCAGGAATATGTAGCATAGCTCAAGAGGGTACTAGAACGAATAAAACGGCCTTGTCATGCACTGCAAGAGGCTTTTTGCGTTCAGTTATTTCCTTTTTTTAGAAGCCCTTCACCCCAGACAGTTGCAGCTTCCATCCGTGCAGGACTCTGCTGGAGAACACACAGCACGCTGGCTGCCCAAGTTTATCGTCCACATGATGCCCCCTCTGGGAAAGGTGAGAAGGTTGCTCTGTGGTTGTTTGGTCCTCTGGTCTCAGCTCCTCACTGGTTCCCCTGCACAGACATCCCTCTCTGAAGAGCTACACAGCACTTGAGTTGCAACCTTTTCTGTCACTTCACATAGCACCATGATCTGTTGATTTTCGTCTGGCTTTTGGCATTGTCCCTCATGGCATTCACACTGGAAGACTGGGGAAATGTGGTCTAGATGAAATTAGTATAAAGTGAGTGAACAACGGCTTCTACATTTTGTAGATTACTCCAAAGTGGGATGGGTTGCAAACACATTGTAGAATGGGATTACAATTCAAACAGATCTTGAGAAACTGGAGAATCGGGCTGGTATCCCGGATTCTGACTGCACCTTTATACAGCCACAGCCTCCTGCCCCGGCACCAACACTGACAGCGGATGGTGATGGCTTCCCCCATGGCAACCACCCCGCCGGGGCTGATGGAGATGGAGGGTCCGGGCGCAGGGAGCTCTGCATTTACACACAGACAGGAGTGAGCTGGGGAGGCACAAACTCCTCCCCGTGTGTTAGCACCCACCCCCAGGGACAGCGCCGGGGCTCACAGACACCTCTCTGCACCCACAGGGGCCCTGCGGGCTGGGGACTGATCTCTGCCCCCCTTAGAACAATCTGGAGTCACCCCCGACTGCCCTGGGAGTAGGGCCTGGTTCAGATCTAAGGCCCCCAGTGTCGATCCGCAGTCACCCCCCAACTGCCCTGAGGACCCGTCCGGATTCTGATCTAAGCCCCCCAGTGTCAAAACAAGGAGGTGGAACTCAGCTTTGGGGTGAACATTCAGGTATCAACAGCTCTTCTCTGTCCCCACCTGTCCCAAACAGAGATACTCATGTCCCAACACCCTGAATTGCTCCGCCAGCCAGCATCCTGGAGAGGAGACAGCTCATTAGGGACCAGAACTCAGAGCGATTGGATCCCACACCCTGGTCTCGGATCTCCCACACACACACCTGCCATAGGCACGTGCCCCAGCTGTCTCTGATACTCACCGAGGAAGAGGACGGTGATAGCAGATGCCATGATGGGGCTGTGAGGGGCCCCTTAGCACCACCACCAACGCCCCGGTGCCCAGTTCTACCCAGTCCCATATAAGGAGCTCAGATGCTAGCTGCAGCTACAGGAAGATGTCGATGTCTTGTCACTTCCTGCGTCCGTCACACCTTGTCTCTGATCTTCAGGTGAAATCTAGTGCGGTGACAGTTAGCAGCAAAGGTCCCTGCACAAATCAGGAAACCCTGCAGCCAAGTGTCACGTAGCTCGCAGCTGGCCTGTTTGTTTTGGGGAGGGGGAAACTGGTCACCATCAAAGTACTCTGTGTCCTGGGCTAATGTGCATCTGAGCGAGATCTAGGAAGCCGCAGTCTCATCTTCCATCTTGAATCGACGACTATTTCCTGCAGATTACACACACCCCTTTTTTTACAAATGATCCAAAGGATGGCATCACAAGCCACGTGACTGAGGGGGCAGAGTTAAGGGCATTTGGGGGACAGTCACTGTGTCATTTCCAGTTGCTGGAAAGTTTGATTCTGCAGCCTCCCCTCCTAGCCTGCCCTGGTGCCATGCATGGAGAGGACGCAATGGGGGGCACCTGGGTTTGCTGCCTCTTATGCCATAGTTCAGCGGTGATGATGGCTTAATGGCTGGAGCTAAGCGTGTTTTCTCTGTGTGTGAATTAAATCAACCAAGTTCAAAAGGAAACGGAAACAAGATAAATTCCATCCTGTGCCCCCAGTAGGTTACCAATGAGGAGAGACCCAGGGACTTACTCATGCCCCACAGATCCCCTGCCCCCAAGTGGCCAGTGGGTGAGTGGCCAGGTCCCTAGCAAGGGATGGGACACGGGCTGTGTTTGTGCTGCCGCTGGCTAGAGAGCAGGAGAAAGCTGGGGGCCAGGAAGGTTTGATTCTGATCCTGGCTCTGGGAGGCGAGTGGGGACTAGTGGTTAGAGTCGAGGGCCTGGCAGGCAGGACTCCTGAGTGTTGCCAGCAGAGGTCGCCGTAGGGCAGAAGAGGGGGTTGAGAGAAATGGGACGGGAGCTGCAGGGCAATAAGGGTTGGGAGGGAGATGAGCCGAGGACAGTGCTGAGAGATGGGGGAAGGGGTTTGAGAGCAGACAGGATGGGGCAGAAAGGACGGAGATTTGAGGGGACATGGGAAGGGGCAGCAGGGCGGAGGTTTGGGGGGAGATGGAGGAAGGTCCAGCGGGGGCCACAGACATTGTTGGAAGGGGGTGGCGAGAGGGGGGATGGGAACGGTTCCCCCCTCACCGAGTCAGGGTCAGCGGATGGGGCGTGGGGATTTGTTTTCCCTCCAAAACTCCGGCTGAGCTGGGGCAACTCTGTCCAGTGGGGAGGGGGCAACAAGGGGCAGGCGACACCCCCCATGGCCATGGGGCAGATACACACTGACACACTCATGAACGGGGAACGCTGGTGCCCCCCAGCCAGGTGGGGGGAGTTTCCATTGTCCCCTCTTCCCTTCCCCCCTCAGCACCTGCTCCCTTTATCCCCCTCTCCCCCCATATTCCCCTCCCCCCAGTGGGCACCATTTCCCTGAGGGGAGGGGGACAATGGTGGCAGCCATCGTAGCTGAGGGCGGGGGATTGGCATTGAAAGGACACGGGGGGAGGATGGCCAGTGGTGGCCGGGAGGCCCTGGTTTTCCTGGGCGGCAATTGGAAGGCAAACTTTGCGGGCACGACCCCCACACAAGGACTCAAACCCGCCTGTCCCTGGATGGGGGTGAGCGGAGTCAGCCCGGCTCCCCGTCCTGCTGGAGTCGCCCGAGCAGAGACGCTTGTTTGTTTCCACAGGAGCCGGGCTCCGGGGAGGTGGCTCCGGTGCTTTTCACTCTCTGTGTGGACAGCAAGGGCTGTGGCTGACTCTGCTCCCAGTGTAAGCGGGGGAAAGGCCCTCGTAACCCCAGCAAGGCTGGGCCAGGATCCCTGGAGGCGCGACCCCCCAGTCTTGTCCTGGGCACTTAGCACAGGGGCAGGGAGTCCCCAGCTTGGGGTGGTCTCTGTGCTCCGGATGCTTCCCGACCACAGCTCGTTACATAGAGCTCAGGGCAAACACAATTTATTAAACAGCAATTAATTAAAAAATAGAGGAAAGAGGGGGAGGTGAAAGGAAACAAGTGACCGTCCTGTGGGTACAGGGACACCACAAAGAGCCATCTCGGCAAGGGAAAGGAAGTTCTCAATCTGTTTCTCACACGTGCCAGGCCCTGGCCGTGCTGCGCTGACACCCCACGGTGACCATCGTACCTCAGAGCAGCCCCCGGCAGCCCGTGTTCCCCACAGCGACAGAGCCGGGCTGGGCTGGGTACAAAGTGTTGTGCTAGCAGGGCCAGCTCGACCATACAGGCGAATTAGACGTTGCCTTGGGAGCCAGGCTTCCTGGGGCACCAAATTAAACAGAAGAGATTTTGTCTGTATTTAAAATATCTACACGTGTGTGATCTCCTCTGAACAAAGTGTCAAACATTGTACCTGTCAAACAGCGCCACGTGGCCATGTCAGAAGCTGAGCTGCTTATAGCACCTAGAGGAGCACAGTGGGGTACGTCAATCCAGTTAAAATGTGGCCGGGCACAGTTTGAAAAGAGCCACGCCGAGGTCTGCTGACTGGCAGCTCAGTTGGTTTCAGTAGCCCAGTGCTGGCCAGTCACACAGCTCGGTCCGTGTTGCTCGCTCCTTAGCGAAGGCCGGTCAGCCACCCGCAGCAGCTGTTTGCCGTGTGACGAGCCGTGATCCCGAAGGTGCTGTGCCCATGAGAATCGTGTCTTGTGCTGGACTTGAAACGTCTGGGAAGAGGTTTTATCCAGATTGTAAAAGGAGCATCACAAGTACTTGGAAAATTTCTTGTCGACTACTGCAGTTAAAGTAGCAGTAAGGCCGGTTTCCTTTCTCTCTACGGCAATGGTCCATAACAGACATTCTGCCCTTTCGTTTAATTGTTAAATAGTTTAAAAACAGTTCTCAATGAATGCTGATATGATAAAAGAAATGAGAACTTACCAGCTGTATGGCACTGAGGTGGCATCGCATGCACGGTAACATGCCCAGAAAGATGCCAGTAAAATAGAGAGCTACACGCTCAATTGTAAAGTCGTCACTTTTCTCTTGCCTTGTGTTATTTATTTCCTGCATATTCCATCATTCTTACTAATCCTTTTGTTGATAGCCCTGCCCAGAAACACTGGGTGCAACTCAAAATGGTTAGAACGCAAAGGTTTATGTTGAGCCAGGTGGTTTGGGGCCAAAAAGCTTGAGAGCCGCTGCTCTGGGATGTGCCCTGCAGCCTCCTGGGGGAGGGGAGGTCACCTCCTCTGAAGCTGGGTTGGGGGAGAGGGAAGAGGTTTCTGCTGTGGGGCTCCCTAATGCTGGCCCTGGCCTCTGTCACGTGGTGGTGGTGGGGGGTGTCTCTGTGTTCCTGTTGTGACTTGAGGTATCGCCCCTTCCTGACAGCACGTCCCTGCCCCCAAAAGTGGGAGCTGGAAAAAAAACTGTAAAGAGTCTCTGAGGAGCAGGGTTATGTGCGTGTGGGGGAGACCCCCAGACACCTGGGCACAGAAAGGGCAGCTCCCCTGGGCCCTGACTGGGCTCTCATCGCCCAGCCATCCTCACCACTGCCCTACTTCTGTCCTGCTCCTCATCCCCCACCCTCCGCTGTTCCCATCCCCTGTTCTCCTCCATCTCCTCCCCCTTCCCTTCTCCTTCCCCTCCCCATTTCTACCTGCCCAGCTCTCTGCCCATCCCCATCCTCTCCCTCCTCCCCATCTGTCCCCCTCTTATGTGAGGGGCTTTGCTGGAAATGTCCCTTCCCCCCCCAGCCAGGGAGATCTCCCCTCCGGGAACAATTCACCCCCCCATCTCGCTCCCTCCCCTCCACATTGTTTCCTCCATTCCCCACAGTTGAAAATTGAGTTCCCCCGTCCCCTCAGTTGACAGTCGGGCTCCTCCATCCCCTCAGGTGACAGTTGGGCTCCCCCATATGCAGCTGCCTAGGTAAGCGCCCCCCAGCCAGAGCCTGCCCCGGCACCCACATCCCCTCCCCCACTGCCTGTCCCAGGCGACCACCTGAACCTGCGTCCCCCTTTCCCCAGGTCACAGCTCCCTCCCTGACCCTGCACCCCCCCGACACCCCTCCCCCAGGCCAGACTCCTCTCTGGCACCCTGTGACGGCGCGTTGGGGTCCCCCGCCTCCTGCACCCCCGTAATGGCACGAACAGACTCCACCAGCCGGTAGAATAGAGGTGGTTTATTGCTTCTTCAGGATACAGCACAGCACAGATGTCATCAGGCTACAGGGCAGGTCTAGGGTGCCTCAGCCCCCCTTGATATAGGGAAGGGGGTCTCGGCTTCTAACCCCCCCAGCCTGTAGCTGAGGCTGCTTCCTCCATGCTCCCAGAAAGAAACTAACTAACTCTCCTTCAGCCCTGCCCCCCAGCCAGGGCAGACTTCCACCCCCTCCCTGCACCCAGGCTCCTACCCTAAACTCCCTTCTGCACCCAACCACCCCGTCCCAGACCCCAAACCCCTCGGTAGAAATGTGGCCCTTGATCAGTTACCAAAATGCCCCCCCATTAAAAATTATTGACCAAGCCTGATACAAATGTTTTTGCAAATGTTGTTTAATCAGAGTTTAAATCCAGTTCTATACAATTAGGAGGGTTGGGGAGAGGGGGACGCAGCTGCTGGCTCCTCAGCTCCCTCACTGGCTGTCTTCCTGCTGCAAGGGAAGCAGAATCCGTCAGCGGTTCATCCCCCAAGGACTCAGGGGTACTGGGCCCCCCGGGATTTCCACCCCCCTCCCCCCTGTGCTGAGACTTGTTCTGCTCTCTGCTCACGCCTGTCAGGCCTGCAGCCCGTAGGGTGAGCTCCTGACCCCCCCAGGGCTCCTGACACCTCTGCCCCCTCCCGCCTCCTAGGACACGGTTTCTCCCCCAACCATGCGGGTAGGACGTGGGGTGGGGGCAGCCTGAGGAAAGGGGTGGGGGGGACTCACTGAGGGGAAGAGAAGGAGACCCTGCCCCTGCCCCATTCTCCTGCATTTGCTCCTGCTGCTCACCATGTATCCCAGGAGCTGATGGGCCTGCCCCTGCAGGGCGTGGGCCAGGACCAGCCCGGCCTTGCTGTGGCGCCGCAGGGGGGAGCGGGCAGCGTGCAGAGCCGTCTCCAGAAAGGCATTCTCCTGCTCTGGTGTGAAGAGCTGCCCAAAGACCTGAAATCAAGAGCACAGGAGGTTTCAGCTGACGGCCCAGAGCCCGGCCCCAACTCCTGGGGCTAAAACAGCTTCCTCCTCCCCCAAACTCCCTTCCAGACCCTGCACCCAGACGCTCTCCTCACCCGGCACCCCAACCCCTGCCTCGGGTCACCCCTTCCTCCTGCCCCCAAGACCCTCCCAGACCTCACCCCCTCCGCACAACAGAGCAGCCCTAGGCCACTGGCCAACATCTTGGAGCGGCCTCCATCGAAAAGTGTTGCCCCCCGTCCCGCCCTGGTTCCCCTCCTACGGGAGATCCGGGCTCCGTGCGTCACTGCCCCTAGGAAGCGCCGCCCCCTTGAAACGCCGGGACAGCGTCACAAAGGGGCAGCGCCGCCCTGTCCACGGCTCGAATAGTCGAGGGAAAATGCATCGACCATTCGATCAGCGACTCACTCCCCGCTTCCCCCCCCGCGTCCTACCCGCACGAGGGCCCCAGCCAGCCCCACCCCCGAGCCCTGCCCTGCCCTGGCAGCGCGTCCTTACCTCTCCCACCCTGACGGTGTTGCTGTGAGCCAGGACCCACCTCTCCTTGTACCAGTGCCTGCACCACAGGTCCTCTGCCTGGTGGATGTTGAGGCCTGCAAGAGACACAACAGGGTCATTCTGCTGGCAGGTCTGAGCCCTTCCCCTCGCATGGGTCCCTGCAGGCATCCCTGGGCAAATGGAGGGGCACGGGGGGCAGAAGGACGGGAACACAGAGGGACGCATCCCCCCTTGGACCAGTCTGGGGGAAAAGGGCTGGGTCCCCTCCCCCCGCCGCCGGCACCCTCAGGGTGTCCCTGGGGCCCAGATCCCTGCTGGGTTACTTACCACTGTGGTGCAGGACTAGTTGGAAGAGGCGGTGCACCCCCTCCCGGGCCAGCCGGCTGACGTCCTCGGAAGGGTCCGAAATGAAAAGGCCCAGCTGGGCCACGTGGTGACCCATCCTCGGCCAGTCGGCTGAGTTCTGAGGGGAGAGAGAAGAGGGGGGGTCCCTCAGCATCCTGTCCCACGCAAACGGCCGCTCCCTGAAAGGCCCAGGGTCGCCCCTCCCCAGGGAAAGGGGAATGCGGATCACTCCCGGCCCATTCCCGACCCTGCCTCTGCCTCCCGGGGACGCTCCCAGCCCCGCGCCCTGCAGCCCCAGACCCCCCGGCTCCGAGGTCACTTACGTCAAACCCCGGGAGGGTGGTGGCGACTCCCAGCAGGGCCGTGGTGCTGCGAAGGGCCCTGGCTCGCTCCTGGGGCAGGCGGGACTCCAGCCACGGGCTCAGGTGCTGGGGGGGAAAGAGGCAGGTCAGGACCCGTAGGGAGGCGCCAGTTCTGGGCAGAGCCTGGGGCTCCTCTCAGACTGTGCCCCCCCCCCAGGCACTGACACAGCCCCTCCCTCGACCCCCCGGGGAAGCAGGGCCAATGGCCCCGTCCCCCCCACGGGGCTCACCTCCAGAATCAGGTGGAGCCGGGCGGTGTCTGGGGACTCGGCGAGGAGATTGCCCAATAGGACATCGAGGATGTCAGCAAGGACCCGGCTGAACTCCTGCAAGACAAGGGGGAGCCCTGGGTCAGAGGGGGGGCTGGGGTTGGGGGATCCAGGCCGCCAGAGGCTGCTCCTGCTCCTGGCTGGGGGGGGGGAGGGAGGGGACGTACCTGATTGTGGGTGGGCTCCTGCTGCCAGTCCCCAGACACTGTCTGTCCCACGGCCGCCCTCAGCAGGGGGCTCAGGAGCTGGGCCGGCAGGGGAGGCTTCAGGGTGCTGGCAGGAGAGAGGGGCAGAGACTGTTAATTCAGCAGCAGGAGACAGAGACTTTCCCACTCCCTGGTCAGGGGATCTGCTCTTGGGGGGGGGGTCGGGGGGGTCGGTACCTGAGGCTGCAGGCGGCGCTGAGGCAATTGGCCAAGACCAGAGGTGGGGGGGAGGCCTCCATGATCTCCTGGGAGACCCAAGGAGACAAAGGGGCGTGTGAGACTGGGGCCCCCAAGAGACGCTCACACGGCCAGCGCCCCCACCCAGCAGGATCCAACCCCACTGCCTCCCGCTGCCCTGTAGCCCCCCTGCCTGGCACAGGGCCCCTCCCAGCACCCCCCTCCCAAACCGGGACCAGCTCAGTCCTTGTCCCCAGGCCGTCTCCTGCCCCTCACTGCCCTGGTGACCAGCCTCTGAACCTCCTCATCCCTGCTCCCCAGGCGCATCCCCAGCAGCCCGCTCTGCTGCCTTCCAGCCCCCCCCCCATGGCCCGGGGAGACCCCTCCCTGTCCCGAATCCCCCTTCCTGTCCAGCACCCCAGACCTGCCCCATTTCTCTGTCCCTCCCTCCTCCACCAACCCCACCCACCCACCCCCTCCAGCTCTCCTGCCCCCACCATTTCCAGGTCCCCCACCCACACCCATTGCCCAGGCACACCCCTGTCCACCCCTCGTATCCCATCCCCTCCTCCCAGCCACCGCGACTCGCTCACCACAATCCTGGCCACCACGGTGTCCCTGCTGCAGCGCGGCGCCAGGGTGCCCTCGCCCCTTTGGAGGGCGGCGAGGCAGGCGGTGGAGATGGCGAGGAGGAACCGCTGCAGGGCGGCTGGGCTCTGCACCCCAGAGAGAGTCTGTGAGCCTGGGGCCTGCCCCCCCCCCCCTCGGGCAGTGGCAGGGCTCAGGCCTCCCAGGAGTGGAGGTGGGAGCTGCTGGTTGTCCAAGCACCCACACTTCCCCCCCAACTGCTGCCCCAGGCTTGATGGGGCCCAGCTGGTGCATGACAAGAGACCTCAGCTTGGGGGGCCCAAGTCATGCAGGAGAAGGAGCCTCAGAGGGATCCCCAGGGACAAGCCCCTCCCAGGGGGGGGACGTGCTGGGAAGGGGCCGGACACACTCGGGTCCCCCCCGTGTGGAGAAGGTTCCTACCGTGTCCCGGGTGTGGAGCTGCTCTTCGATGTCGTAAATGGACACGTCCTCCACCCAGGAGTCCACCCGCTCCCGGCAGCGCTCCGGTGAGGCGCAGGGGGACTCTGTGCGGGAGGGAAGGGACCAGGGTGACTCCAGCGGCCAGCAGGGGTCACGCGCCCCCATGTCAGGGACCCAGGGCAGGTTGGGCCCCACACGCCCCTCGCAGGGACCCATCCCCCTTCCACCCTCACATCTGCCAACGCCCTCGGCAGAGCCCCCGCCAGGAACAAGAGAGCCAAGCAGCAGCCCCCGCCCCCATCCATTGCCCTGGCTGCAGGGCAGACACTGGGGCTGCCCCTCCCCCCCTACCCGGGTACTGGGTGAGCCCCTGGGCCCAGCGTGTTCACGGCCCCTCACCTGGGTCTGAGCGGCTGCGCGAGGTGGCCCGGCTGCAGCTGGAGGCCCAGGCGCTGCTGCTGACGGACCTGGACCCACAGCTGCAGGGGCTGGTGCGGGGAGCGACGGGCTGGGGGCTCCCGGAGACTGGCAGGTCCCCGGGGGCCGGGCAGGGCGATGCCCCCTGGTGGTAATGGGGGCTGGGCTCCCGGGGCAGATGTTTCTCTCCACAGAGGAGGAGGCCCCAGAGCCACCCTACCCGGCTGCCCCGCTGGGCTTGGTCCCGCCTTCCCAGCCGCCCCTGGAGCCAGGTCCGGGTGGGCCTGGCCGGTGGGCGAGTCGCCCCGAGCTGGTGGGATTCAGCTTCCCCGCCCGCGGGGACGGAGGAGCTGCTCCCCACCGGCCCTGGGGCCATCTTCAGGGTGTTCTTAAAGAATTGTCTGAAGCGTTTGGCCATTCTGCAAATGAGAGGAGCAAAGGGGAGCTTGGGGCGCAGCCTGAAGAGCGAAATCCAGGGGTTCTCACTCCCCAGAGCGACTGCCCCCAGCCCTCAAATGGCCCCTTGATTATCGGCTCGGTCTTGCACAGGCACTGCAAGGACCTGAGGGTATGTCTACACTACAATGTTAGTTCGAACTAACGGACGTGAGTTTGAACTAACATTCCTAGGTGCTACACTAGCGCTCCGCTAGTTCGAATTTAAATCGAACTAGCGGAGCACTTAGTTCGAACTAGGAAAACCTCATTTTACGAGGATTAAGCCTAGTTCGAACTTACTAGTTCGAATTAAGGGTTGTGTAGCCCCTTAATTCGAACTAGTGGGAGGCTAGCCCTCCCCAGGTTTCCCTGGTGGCCACTCTGGCCAACACCAGAGAAACTCTATTTCCCCCCTCCAGGCCCCAGACCCCTTAAAGGGGCACGGGCTGGCTACGGTGCCCGTGCCAGGTGCAAGCCTGCCAGCACCCAGCTAGCAGACCCTGCACCTGGCACAGCACAGAGCCACCCACCCGATGTCCCCCAGCCCACCCCCTCTTCCCGGGACCAGACTGGCGGCTCCCGGGAGCTTGCCCGGGACCGCAAGAGGCGGGCACCCACCTGGGCTAGTGCGGACATCGTGGACCTCGTCCACGACCTCCGCACTAGGTCACAGGAAAGTGGACGTCTAGGGCAGGAGAGCTGCCAGCCTGGCCACCCAGGCGCAGGTGTGCATGAAAATCAAGGGGGTCCACTGAGACCCCCGACCCTGAGACCTGAGCTTACAATGGCCGTCCTGGGTCAGACCAAAGGTCCATCTAGCCCAGTAGCCTGTCTGCCGACAGCGGCCAACCCTAGGGACCCTGGAGGGGATGGACCGAAGACAGTGACCAAGCCATTTGTCTCGTGCCATCCCTCTCCAGCCTTCCACAAACCTTGGGCAGGGACACCACTCCTACCCTCTGGCTAAGACTACTCCATGGACCCAACCTCCATGACTTGATCTCACTTCCCTTTAAACTCTGTTCCAGTTGTAGCCTTCACAGCCTCCTGCTGCAAGGAGTTCCACAGGTTAACTATTTGCCTTGGGAGATAGGCCGGGCCTTGCCCACACACAACCCGCCAACCTGAAGCATATTCTCACCAGCAACTACACAACGCACCATAATCACTCGAACTCAGGAACCAATCCTTGCAACAAACCTCGCTGCCAACTCTGCCCACATATATACACCAGCAACACCATCACAGGACCTAACCAGATCAGCCATACTGTCACTGGTATATTCTCCTGCACATCCACCAACGTAATATAGGCCATCATGTGCCAACAATGACCCACTGCTATATACATCGGCCAAACAGGACGGTCCCTACCTAAAAGAATCAATGGACACAAATCTGATATTAGGAATGGCAACATACAAAAACCTCTAGGGGAACCCTTCAATCTTCCTGGACACACAATTGCAGATCTAAAAGTAGCCATCCTGCAGCAAAAAAACTTCAGGACCAGACTTCAAAGAGAAACTGCTGAGCTACAGTTCATCTTTAAGTTTGACACAATCAGCTCTGGATTAAACAAAGACTGTCAATGGCTTGCTAACTACAAAAGCAGCTTCTGCTCTCTTGGAATTCACACCTCCAGATCAGCTACTAGAAGTGGGCCTCATCCTCCTTGACTGGATCCACCTCGTCATCTCCAGCCTGATCCTGGCCTGCATATTTATTCCTGCCTCTGGAAATTTACACTACATGCATCTGACGAAGTGGGTCTTTGCCCACGAAAGCTTATGCTCCTACACTTCAGTTAGTCTATAAGATGCCACAGGACTCCTCGTTGCTTTTGCAGATTCAGACTAACACGGCTACCCCTCTGATACTTAACTTTCTCTTACTAGTTTGAAGCCTGCTACCCATTCCTTTCCTCTGGTGTCCTCTAGTCCTTCTTTATGGGAACTCATGAAGAACTTTTCTGAATGCACCCTCTCCATCCAACCCCTGTTTTTAGAGACCTCTATCCTGTCCCTGCTCCATCTCCTCTTTTCTAAGCTGAACAGTCCCAGTCTCTGTAGCCTCTCTTCATCTGGGACCTGTTCATGTTAGTTGCCCTCCACTCTCCCAGCCTTTCTCTTCCCCTCTCCCACCTCCTTTTCCCAGCCTCCCCCAGTTTTGTTCAATAAAGACAGAGTCAATGTTGGAAGAAATGTTATCTTTATTTTGTACATCAGGAAGGGGGGCTAGGGAAGGGTAAGTGGAAGGAGGTGAGGGAGGAATGGGGTACGAGCCCCCGATGGGGAGGACTAGGCTGGCTCTGCGGGCTTCTGGGGGTGGAAGCTCTCCTGCAGCCCCCCAATTGCCCCCTCTCCCCAGATGGCAGCCTGCGGCAAGTGCAGCCGGGCTGATGGCCGAGTGCTGTGATGTGCCCAGTGTGGGCACTCCGGGCACTCCAAGCCAGGACTGCTATGCAAGCGGGGCACCCCTGAGAACTGTCTGTCCGGGGTGGGGCTCGGGACCCTTTAAGCGCAGCCCTCGGCTAGCCTGAGACAGCATCTCCACGCTCTAAGTCCTCCTCTGATGCCCTGCCGGCACTGCTTCCGGCCATCCTTAAGCCCTGTTCAGAGTCCACTCAATGTGGACATGCTAGTTCGAATTAGCAAAACGCTAATTCGAACTAGTTTTTAGTTCTAGACCCGTTAGTTCGAATTCGCTTAGTTCGAATTAACTAATTCGAACTAAGTTAGTTCGAACTAACTCTGTAGTGTAGACATACCCTGAATCTCCTACCCATCAACAGCCCCTGCTCAGCCAATCAGGGGCGAGTCTAAGCTGTGGGGGGTGGAGCTTCCTTCTGAAAGACACCAGCATAGACCTGTTCCAGCCCCACCTCACCAGTCCCTACAACGGGGGCTGCATCCCCCGCCCCACGGGCTCCTCCAAATCTCACCCCATCCCTCAGCTTGTCTGTTGTGTCACAAGCTGGGGGGGGGGGCAGCAGGGGAAGGGCACAGAAGAGGTAAGAACAGAGCAGAAATGCGGGCGGGATGGAGGAACCCAGCCGGCCCCGGGCGGGATCCAAACCCCTGGGGGCTCTTACCTTCTGCACAAAGGTGTCGGGATGTGGAACTCACAGAGCACAAAGGAACCGTGAGGAGGAGACGCACCAGAGCGAAAGCAACCGGGGGTCTCCAAAGTCCCCTGGGCCCGCCCTCCCCTTTATCAGCCTGAGATGTGGGTCCCTCTGTGAGGTCACCACCTCCCCACCTGCCCTTTGCCTCATATGCTGAGGGCTGCCCAAAGCCACTGTGAGGTCACTGCCCCCCCTCACCCTGCCAGGCAAATGTCCTGCCTCTAGCCACCCCTCTGGGAAGTTTGAGCCATTCCTAGGGGTGCCCCCCACTCCCTGACTGGGCATCCTGCGGCCAGCAGCTCCAGTAGCCCCACAGGCTGCTCCCTGCCCTACACTGCAGGCTTCTAGCATGAGAACTGTTTCACGCAGGAGTTCTTGTGCAAAAGGTCTCGTGCAAGAGCACCTCCACCCTGCCATGTGCTTTTGTACAAGAGTGTCCATGGCAGTTGAATGCTCTCTTGTGCAAGAAAGCTCTGCTGGCCATATTAGCCATAAAAGTGTCTTGCTCAAGAAGCCCCTGGAGCCTGTCCACGCTGCCTTCTTGCACAACAGCTCTTGCACAAAAGGGGCTTACTCCTCATGGGGAGAGGAATAACTCTTGTGCAAGAAGCCCTCTTTTCTGATGCTTCACTGCAAATTTACTTGCGCAAAAATTCATGTGCAGTGTAGACGTGCCACAAGTTTTTGCACAAGAACAGTTGTTCTTGAGCAAAATGCCCGCACTGCAGCCGCAATGTGTACGTTAGGCATGTCCACTGGGAGCAGAGGAGAGGGTAGAGGAGCGGGGTCCTGGGATGGGTATGTTAATGTGGGGTGCACCCTTGGCTCACTCTGCACCTTTTGGGTGACCCTGCCTTGTTCTGTGCCTCAGTTTCCCCCCACTGCACCATGGGACCAGGGACTCTGCCCCACCTCGGTGTGCTTGGATGCAGTCAGGCCAGTCTGTGACAATTATAAAATTGTCAGACATATGGATGAACATAATTTGTTGGGGAAAGTCAACATGGTGTCTGTAAAGGGAAATCATGCCTTACTAATAGCCAGAGTTCTTTGAGGGAATCAACTATCATGTGGTCAAGGGGGATCCAGTGGAGATAGTGCATTTAGATTTCCAGAAAGCCTCTGACAAGGTCCCTCACCCAAGGTTCTTAAGTAAAGCAAGTTGTCATGGGAGAATAGTCTCGGCTTATGGTCTCCCCATAACCCTCCTGCAGCTGGTTCTGCCACATCCAGCCGCTCAGACCCATACCCTCCCCATTGGACACATGCCTCAGTTTCCCTCCAATGGGCACATGCCCTGGTCTCAGATCTCCCCACAGGCGCATGCCCCTGGCTCTCTGCAATACTCACCGAGGAAAAGGATGGTGAGAGCAGATCCCATCATGGGGCAGTGAAGGGTACCACCGATCCCCTAATGCGCAGCTCCACCCCTCCTCAAATAAGGTGCTCAGCTGGTGGTTGCAGCTACAGGAAGTCAATAATATTTCATCTCTTCTGGTATCCCTTGCCTCTTATCGGCAGGCGACATGTCATGCAATCACAGTTAATTAGAGGTCTTTGCAAAACCGAGGAAATGATCAGCCTGGCTCAGTGTCCTGCAGCTCCAGCTTGTCCGTATCTCTGTGGGGAGAAAGGGAAGTCTCCTCTGTCTGTGGGGAGCCAGGAGACCACAGGTTATGAAATTCAATCATGGACTGACCATTATTTCCATGACGATTCCCCTCCCCCTTTCTTTGTTTCTAGATCCAAGTGGTTGGTGACTCATGTAAATAAAATCAGGAAGTGATCATGCAATTAAAGGAAGCTGTTGTGAGGCCTGTTAGTGAAGGGACAGAGTTAAGGGTGTTTAGGGAACAGTAAGTGGCATTTCCTGGCTTTGGAGGCTTTGATTCTTTAAAGCCTCCTGCTCAGCTTGCAAACCTGCCCACGTGCAACACAAGCCCTGGCACCATGCGAGGAATGGGCATGAAGGGGAACACCTGGGTTCACTGCCCCTTGCACCATAGCTGAGCGGTGTTGGCGGCTTTACACTGTAACGCTTGGTTCTAAGGGTCTTTAGTCAGCCTGTGAATTAAATCAGCCAGGTTCAAAAGAAAATGGGAGCAAGAGAAATTCCATTCAACCCAATGGGTCACCAACCAGGAGAGACTCAGGGACTTTCCCATGTGCCACATAAACCTTGCCCACTGAGCTGCCAGTGGGTGTGTGGCTAGGCCCCTAGAGAGGGACATAAGCTGTGTTTGTGCAGCTGCTGGCTACCTGGCAGGAGTAAGCTAGTAGTCAGGCACATTTGGCCCTGGTCCCAGCTCTGGGAGGCGAGTGGGGACTAAGGGTTAGAGGAGGAGGTTGGGAACTAGGACTCCCATGTAACAGCTAAGAACCAAGCCCTTTCTGTTTGCAGATCCTGGTTGGGCCTGGGCAGCCCTTAGACCTGCTGTGGGGAGCCAGGCTCATAAGCCTCCCCCAGCAACACAAAGACAGCCCCTTCCCTCCCCCTCCCCCCCCCCGCCAGCTGCAGAACGATACAGATGCTGAGAGCATCTCTGGGCAGGCTCAGCTGAAGGGACTTGCCCCAGGCCAGGTGTTCCCCTCCCTTGGAGACCAACATCATTCCCCTTCTCATGGGCCCACAGGTCACATCCACACTTGGCCCGTTGGCCCTGGGGGAACCCGCTTCAGGGCGACAGCCCCTTCTCGTATGGTCCTTGGGGCCACACACTCCTGGGGGGGCACTAGAGCCCTTTATTTCCAACCTTCTACTGTGCTGCTTTCCATGGGAACCTCCCAACCAGCACACACAGGGACAAGGGCCGGCAATTCCTCCTGTGGCCGCTAGGTGGCGCTGCAGCCTTGCACTGCCCCGTTCCCCAGAGAATCTGGATTTGTGCTGATCTGATCTGGCCCCTCTGCATTTGATGGGATAAATGAGGCCCTGTTGCACTCGCGGCTGGCTGAGTCAGGCTATGTCTGCACTCGCGGCTTCTGGCCTGAGAAATATGCAAATGAGGCTAAGCGTGGAATATCGCCTAATGAGCCACCTTTTTTGCAGAAGAGGCTCTTGCGCCAGAAGGAGCTGTCTGCACTGCCCCTTTCTGTGCAAGAAAAACCCTCTTGCGCGATGCTGTTACGCCGATTATTTTCAGGAATAACGGCATTGCGCAAGAGTGTAAAGCTGCAAAGTTGCCATCCCCACTCAGCTATGCAGCAAAGAGCATCAAACCCATCACACCTGCTTTTCTCCCCATCACACCTGTTCTTCTCATGGTGCCAGGGCTCATGTTGCACATGGGCAGGATTGCAGGCTAAGCAGTAGGCTTTGAATAGTCAAACTCTCCGGAACCAAGAAATGCCACTTACTGTTTCCCAAACACCCTTAACTCTGCCCCCTCATGCACATGCCTTATGACACCTTCCTTTAAATGGTCAGTCAAAGACTGAATTTCAGATCCTGTACACATCTGTGTCAAGGCTGTCCCCAACTCTGGCATGATGAATGCAGAAGTGGGTCCCTCAAAAGCACTCCAAAATCTTGCCTCTGCAGGCTCTGGTACAACCCTCCCCCCCCCCCCCCGCTAAAAAAATCCTAATACCCAGATTTTGGGGAATCCGCTGCCACCACCCAAGTAAATCCAAGAAAACCAGGGAAGAGATCACTTGGGAAACCTCCTACCTAAGGTAAAACTCTCCCCGTGCTCCAAGCTCTGTTTTACTTGGAGTTGGGAAAACAGGAGATTCACAGACAACAATGAACTCTGCCCTTGTAAGTAGGCACTGAGTCCTAAGGACACAACAATCAACCAATCCCGGTTAATTACAAGATACAACAATTCTTTATTATCAAAATAAAACTACAGTAGCAAGCACAGTAAAGTGGTCAGATGGAAAGAGCCACCAAATTGATAAAGATACTCAGGGAACCCCATGGGCTAAAACTTGGTTACAAAGAAAAAAAGAAAAACACAATTAACAGCTTAGACATTATTTCCAAATCCCCAAACAAGGAAAACAACAAATTATTGACGGACTAGCTAAACTTTTCCCTACTTACACATTCTAAGAAATCCGTTCTTGGAGAGAGAATCATAGAATCATAGAATACTAGGGCTGGAAGGGACCCCGAGAGGTCATCGAGTCCAGTCCCCTGCCCCTATGGCAGGACCAAATACTGTCTAGACCATCCCTGATAGACATTTATCTAACCTACTCTTAAATATCTCCAGAGATGGGGATTCCACAACCTCCATGGGCAATTTATTCCAGTGTTTGACAACCCTCACAGTTAGGAACTTTTTCCTAATGTCCAACCTAAACCTCCCTTGCTGCAGTTTAAGCCCATTGCTTCTTGTTCTATCCCCAGAGGCCAAGATGAACAAGTTTTCTCCCTCCCCCTTATGACACACTTTTAGATACCTGAAAACGACTATCATATCGCCTCTCAATCTTCTCTTTTCTAAACTAAACAAACCCAATTCTTTCAGCCTTCCTTCATAGCTCATGTTCTCTAGACCTTTAATGAGTCTTGTTGCTCTTCTCTGGACCCTCTCCAATTTCACCACATCTTTCTTAAAATGCGGTGCCCAGAACAGGACACAATACTCCAACTGAGGCCTAACCAGCGTAGAGTAGAACAGAAGAATGATTTGTCATGTCTTGCTCACAACACACCTGTTAATGCATCTCAGAATCATGTTTGCTTTCTTTGCAACAGCATCACACTGCTGACTCATATTCAGCTTGTGGTCCACTATAACCCCTAGATCCCTTTCTGCCGTACTCCTTCCTAGACAGTCGCTTCCCGTTCTCCCATTTCCCTCAGTCTTGGAAGAGACTACTCTACCTCTCAAACACAGAAGAGAGAGAGAAAACCCCTGTTTTTCAGTTTGAATTTTCTACTTGCATTGTTATTGACTTACCACCTGATACTTGGCTAGCTACAGGGTTAACCCCTTAGTCACCAGACACTGGTCAGCACTCCTGATTATGACAACCCGGCTCCCAGCCTAGTGTACCCTCCCCAAAGAAGACGACCTCCCTCCCTCCCTCCCCACAGAGACATGGACAAGCTGGTGCTGCTGAACATTTGGCTAGGCTGATGATTTCAGGGTTTCCTCGGTTTTGCAGAGACCTCTGGTAACTGTGACCACATGAGATTTTGCCTGCAGATGAGAAACAAGGGGTGGTGGATGCAGTGGAACTCCTTATTTGAGGCTGGGTGGAGCTGGGAAAAGGGGTGCGTCTGGTGCCCCTCACTGGCCCATTATGGCATCTGCTCTCACCATCGTCTTCCTCAGTGAGTATTGCAGATAGACAGGAGGGGACAGGGGGGATCTGAGACCAGGGCATGTTTCAATGGGGGCGGATCTGAGACCAGGGTGTGGGCCCATTGGGGTAGGTCTGAGACCAGGGGGTGGGCCCATGGGGGTGGGTCTGAGACCAGGGGGTGAGCCCATTGGGGTGGGTCTGAGACCAGGGGGTGAGCCCATTGGGGTGGGTCTGAGACCAGGGTGTGGGCCCTTTGGGGTGGGTCTGAGACCAGGGGGTGGGCCCATGGGGGTGGGTCTGAGACCAGGGGGTGTGCCCACAGGGAGAGGGGAGGGAATCTGAGACCAGGGCATGTACCCATGGGACTGAGGGTGAGGCATGTGACTGGGTGGGGCCGTACCAGATGCGGGCGGGGGAAGGGATTCAGGAGAGACCATAAGCTGAGCCTGTTCTCTGGGGGGTGTCACTGCATCACTCTCTGGGGACCATCCTCCCTGCCCCATTGATCTAGTGACTTCCTCTATGGGGGCAGAGGACAGGTGCTGACTGCGGCATACAGGATGGGTTTGGGGACAGGGCCCCCCGCTTAGTCTGCAGCGCTGGGGGGTCCAGTTCGGCATAGGTGAGTCCCTCAGCGCTGGGGTTGGGCTCCTGGGGTAGGGAGGGAAGAGAGTCACTATGTGTATGAGTCAAAACCAGCACACAAACACACACAGCCACACACCAGACAGTCCTGATCCCAGACAGCAGGGGGTATTCATATGCAGTGAGGGGGTGCATGGTGCATTGGTGTGGGGTGAGGCAAGGCACAGAGCTGGGGAGTTTTGGGGGGCACTTACAAAGACATCTTGCAGTTTCCCTTGGCCCACGAGGGCATCTGTGGAACAAAGACACTCAGGGGCAGGGAGGGTGTGAGAAAGCCGGAATCTGTGGCTAGTTATACAGGGTGTCTATACACCATGGGCTGAGCCAATTCCCTGGAGTGAGGATGGGACACAGGGACTGGGGCTGGATCAGTGTCCCTGGGATCGCAGGATGGGTCCCAGTGAGACCCTCAGCGAGATACGGCCCCTGCCTGGCTCCATGGAAACCACAATCCCTAATGACTCGTGCTAATCACCAGGAGCCCTGTCCTGGGCCAGCTGCCCTGCGTGCTCGGTGCTGTACAGACACCAGACACAGAGACGGTCCCTGCCCCAGTCAGGGGCCACTCACCCCTGGAGTCCCTGAGGGGTTGGAATGGGCGCGGTGTCCCTTCTGCAGGGGAGGAGCCCCCTGCCCCACAGAGCTCAGGGGAACTTGGCTGCCCCACGGGCCATGTCCCATCCGGGCGCTAATTCCCACAGCCCCAACTGCTTCTGAGCTCCCCGGGGGGGTTGGGCATTTGGGGCCGAGGTCTCATGCAGACAAGGTCTGAGTCTGTCTGTCCCTCCCCAGACGTGCTCCAATCCCTGCCCTGCGCGCCCAGTGCCCCTATCCCCACTGCCCCACAGCTGGGTGTCCCCAGGGTCTGTCCATCTCCCGCTGTGCAGGGACCGTCCCCCTCCAAACACCCGAATGGCCCCAAGGGCGTCTGAGAGGGGAGCTCTGTTCCCCAGGAGATGAATTGCTCCATTTCTCCCACTCACCTTCTCCAGGCGACACCGTTGTGGAGTTCTCTGGGTTGGGTCCCTGTGTGGGGCTGGAGAAGCTGGATGGCTGGAGAAGCCCCTGTCTGTGGCAGGAGAAGCCCCTGTCTGTGGCAGGAGATGGCTGGAGAAGCCCCTGTCTGTGGCAGGTCCCATGGGACTGCAGTAGCTCCCCTGCCCATGGCCCCTGGTTAACTGGTTGCTTACTGGTTAACTGGTTAACCTTTCACATCCCTAATCCAAAGAACCCCTTGAAATGGGTTATACATTAAATGAGCTTTTTACTACCCTCGTCTCTCCTGACCATTTGGGGTGGTTCACATGCACCCTACGCAGCAGAACTGCCTCATCCATGAACGGGCCCTGGCTATGATTATGCAAAGGGCAAAAGAACAGTCAAAATGGCTGCATTGCAACTCGTGGAGACATTTCTGCAGCATCAAACAGCACGTGGCAGCTTGCAACGTGGTGCCTCACGCGGGTATTCGCCTGAGGATAGCCCCTCCTTCAGAGGAGTCAAGTGGCCAAATCATCCACTCTGCAATAGACACAAAGGGAAATGAAAGTGCAGGCTGGCAAGCTACTGTGTACTGGGGGAAGAGATGAAATGTCTGCCTTCCCATGCTGTGTACTTTCACAGGCTGTCTGCCTTCCCACGCTGTGTACTTTCACAGGCTGTCTGCCTTCACACAATGTGTGCTTTCACACAATTTTTGCCATCACACAATGTGTGCTTTGACACAATGTATGCTTGCACACGCTGTGGGCCTTCACAAGATGTGTCCCTTCACACGCTGTGGGCCTTCACTGCTCATGTGCCTCATACTAAAATGGCCATCGGAGCTTTCTTGCGCAAGAGAGCATCTACACTGGCATGGATGCTCGTGTGCAAAAGCACATGCCAGTGTAGACACTCTCTTGCACAAATACTTTAACGCAAAAACTCTTGTGTTAAAAGTAGATGTAGCCAAGCTGTAAAGGCTCCTACATTAAACCCAGAGGTCCCAGGTTCTGTTCTGCCTGTGGTGGTTACACAAATGCTTTAGAAAGGAGATCACTGTTATTCTCTACAGTTGGGAAAACTGACTCTCAGAGTGTGGCTATGACTCGATTATGCCATCAGATGGCATAGCCAGGATTATAGCCCAGTCCAGCCCCCACTGCATTAACAGTTTGATAGAATGTTAAACAGGAAAGATGGAAATTCTGATCTACTTGAAATCTGTGTTCTTCATGTACCATTTGCTCCACAAAAGGCATAGCTAGTGGTTGAATGATCTGAGCTAGTGGAGGCTTGGGAACAGATTGCTTACTCTTCTGAAGCAGATCTGTCACTCAGGGCTGGAATATGTTCCCAAAAGAAAAAAAAATCAGATACACAAAAAAGAAAACAAATCCAAAGAGTTTGCAACAGTGGAGCCCTGGGCTAGTGTTCTCAGAGAATCCATGTTAGAGGCCAAAATCTAGAAAAGGTGTGAGAGAGACACATCATAGAAATTAACATTCACAGCAACTCAAGAGAACTACCTGAAATCCAGAGGGAATATAGGGTTGTTAACAAAAACCCTACCTCATTTCATAGTCATGGCAACATCAGAGGGGTTGGCCAAGACTGAATGTTTTTTTAAGCACTATTGTAGGAATTATTCTGTGGCCGTTCTCTGGCCTGTGCCGTGCAGAACATCAGACTAGATCACATGTTAGAACCAGAGATAACCTGAATGGAAGTGCCTACATATATTTCAAAATACATCCCACAGATTCTTTTGAGGGAAGTATCAAAATATTTCATGTTGGCCTTTTCATTTGAACTGACATTCATGCGTGAAGTCACAAATACATGAGCTATGTATTCAACCCAAATATTTCACAAGAAAAAACAACAAAATCCGTTTTGGTCATGAGCTAAACTCATATTTTTCCCCAGATTTTTTGATTTGGCCACTGAATCCAAAAATCACTTCCTCAGTCATCTCTACATCTACCTGGTTGCAGGTGGTGTTCTAATCATGCTCTCACAAGCAGCCCTACTGAATGCTTTGAGAATATTTATGTGAATAAAACACATTACAGGGGGAATGGTTCTATTCTCAGTATGTGTATTATTGCAAAAACATTTGACCAGCTTCTCCTCTTACAGCTTCTTCACATGGGGAGTCCTTCCAGAACAGTATTCCTGATTAACTCCACGTTTTTTAATTTTGATGAAGTTTTGTTTAAAAATTAAAAAAAAATATGAGAAAACGCGGGAAAAATTCTATTTTAACATTTTGGGAAAGAAAAGTTTTCATTTTTTTTCACTTCCAAATACATTTTTGTTTGGAAAGGTTCTTTCTTTTTCATTAAAATGCTCCCCCCCCCCGAAAAAGGTCTAAATCAAAAGGAAACAGTTTAATCTCTCTCTATATATAAAAAAAGTTTTCTATGGGATGACAGAGTGATGTGATGACACCGGGAGGAGGAGGGGCAGAGCCACATTTCCTCCCACATCACGTGGGGTGGGCTGGAAGTCATACACCCTCATCCCTCGCAGCCAGAGGGAGAGAGCCAGGCAGCCTTCGCCCAGTCCAATGCCCTGGTGGTTGGAGGAAGAGAGCCAGGCCAGCCTCAACCCAACCCTCCAGTGGCCCAGCGGGAGAGCTGGGGCTGCCTACCCACAGTGATGGAGCTTGGTGAGCGTAGCGAGCAGGGAGCAGAGCCCCCTTGTTTAATCAAAATGAAAGTTTTCATTTCAGCCCTCACATTTTTCATTTTGTCTCATGGAAAATATTCAAAATTGTAGGTCGCGTGTCCTGATTTCTGGGTGAAGTTCTTGGATAAGCTCTGAATGTTTTAGGGGACAGAAAATCCATTTCCCCAGCCAGACGAGAGAATGAACCCCATGGGACAGACATTAGTCGTCTTGCTTAATGCGCTATTGGAAGTTGCACGGTTACTGTCATGGGGTGGGTGGGATAAGAACCTACATAGATTAAAACAGCATGTCTAGGATGAGACCAAACCAGAATGTCCTCTGCACTTTGGGGAAGCTTTAACTCCAACCTAAGCTGTGTGACCTAGGTCCCTCCTCAAAGGGGTTCGTACTTGCCAGGTGTGCTCACCAGTGCCATAAGGATGCAAGTCATCTGTTTCCCCAGCTGGCGAAAGACCTGCTGTCTGGTCTGTGCAAGGACCTACTGTTGTGCAGGTCACCGCTGTGTCTCCGCTGGGCTGTGAGCCCTGTGGAAAAAGGGCACATACGTTAGTGTGTAAATGAGTCTGTGAAGGCTGCAGAAGAGATATACAGGCAGTCCCCGGGTTACGTACAAGATAGGGACTGTAGGTTTGTTCTTAAGTTGAATCTGTATGTAAGTCGGAACTGGAGTCCAGATTCAGCCGCTGCTGAAACTGACCGCCAGTTCTGACTTACATACAGATTCAACTTAAGAACCCCAAGCGTCCCCAAGTCAGCTGCTGCTGAAACTGATCAGCGGCTGACTCCAGGAAGCCTGGGGCAGAGCAACTCTGCCTTGGGCTTCCTGTAGTCAGCGCTGGTCAGTTTCAGCAGCGGCTGACTTGGGGACGCCTGGGGCAGAGCAGCTGGGGTGCTGCTGGGTTGCTCCAGTAGCACCGCTCCTCGCTCCTCGGCGCTACTGGACCAACCCAGCAGCACCCCAGCTGCTCTGCCCCAGGCGTCCTGATTCAGCCACTGCTGAAACTGACCAGCAGCAGCTGAATCAGGACCTGGGGCAGAGCAGCTGGGGTGCTGCCGGGTTGGTCCAGTAGTGCCCAGAGCGGCGCTGCAGGACCAATCGGCAGCGCCCCAGCTGCTCTGCCTCAGGTTCCACAACAAAAGCCTGGTCTGCTGGGGGGGGGCACACTAGCTGCGCCCCCCCCCCCCCCAGCAGACCAGGGACACGGGGAGCAGAGCCGCAGCAGGGTGCCGCGCCTCTGAGGCTTTGCTCTGGCAAAGTCTCAGAGGTGCAGGACCCCGCCGCGGCTGCGGCTTCAGTCCCGGTGCCTGTGGTCTGCTGGAGACGGTCTCCAGCAGACCAGGGGCACCGGGAGCAGCTTACGAATGGGGCTTTCTCGCCCCGGAGCTCGCAGGCAGCAATCTGCCACCTCAACCTCCGGGGCGAGAAAGCCCCGTTCGTAAGTGCGGATCCGACATAAGTCGGATCCGCGTAAGTCAGGGACTGCCTGTATGGGCAAAGGCTAAAACGTGGGTGCAATCCCTCAGGAAATTGCCTGCAGTCGGGATTGTCTATAGAACTTCTGGATCTAAAACTGGGAGTTTGTGTAGCCTCAGCTAGTGGAAAGTAGATTTATTAACCAGGATGGGTGGTGTAACCCATGGGCCTCTTGCAGCCGTCTGCAGAGGGCACGGGGGTATAAAAGTTACGGGGGTCCCATGGGACTGGTGTTTACCTTCTAGTTCACCAAACAGTGTCACATGAAAGTGTGTGTCACACCAGTCCTCATAATCTTTTCTAAATATATGTGCAGAGAATACGGAAGGAGGTATGTGTCTATTGGTAGTTGTGTTCTTTAGACCTTGTAGCTCAAGGCAAGGAGGTGGGAGATGCTTATTTCCCTTGCTGACCATCGTGTGTCTTACAGTAGTACTCTATTCGCATAGTGAGTCACCTGTGAATGGAGAGAAGGCAGGGGGATAATTATGAGAATGATGTTAAAAGCGGGGGTGGGGTGGCTGCTTTACAGGTCAAGAATGAAGTACTGGACTGAGATATCTAGGAATGCAGAAAGATGCTCTGAGGTCCTTTACCAGGGGAAGGGGACAAAGTGCCAGTGGGTGTAGTTTCTATCTTGGTTAAAATGCAGTGAGAAGGACTTTGGCTGGTTTTGATGGACATGTAACCCTTTTTTCCAGCATTTCTGTCGGCTGCCATTGAATCTCTCTCCTTTGTTAAATAAGCTCACAGGTGCTTTTCCCGTGAACTAAGTGCTGTGTACAATGCTGAGCTGTGTTCTCAGGTGTAACTATAAGCTGCGGGGTACTGGGCCTTTGGGATCTGGTAATTCTGTAAGTGGTTAAGATGCTGAATGTCACAGGGGCCCCACTCAGAGTACTCAGGGTTGGAGTTTGCCTGGCACTTTCCTCTCTGAGAAACACTGGAGCCCACATGGGTTGCCTGTGGCTGATAGGATCAGCCAGCTGACCCCTAGCAGGCAGAGAGAAGATTCCTCATGGTAATATCAGGCATTAACGAGGTGCCTTAGAACTCCGAGTAACCTGAGCATCATCACAGGTGGTCTAATGACCTCTAGAGGGAGACAGAGGGCAGTAATGACCAGGTGTGGGTGATACAGGCAAAGAAGTTAGGGAAAATAAGAGCTTTTATAAGTTTATCAGGAGGAAAATGCAATAGATCCTATAATAAATAGAATAATAGAATCATAGAACACTAGCACGTCAAGAGATCATCAGGTCAAGTCCCTTGCCCTCACGGCAGGACCAAGGACTGTCTAGATCTTCCCTGACAGGTGTCTGTCTAGCCTGCTCATAAACATGTCCAGTGATGGAGATTCCACAACCCGCCGAGGCAATTTATAAACAAGAGGGACAAAATTAATGTTTAATCAAAATGGCTGAGTCACTAAAGAACTTGTAAAACAACAAGTAGTCCTGTGGCACCTTAGAGACTAACAAAAATATATACATAGTAGCATGAACTTTCGTGGGCAAAACCCACTTCATCAGATGAGCTGTAAAGGAATAACAAAAACCCAGAAATGATAACAGAAAAAAAAAGGAAAGAAAGGTACCTGTCAATTGTAGGACCAGTGCTAACGAGGCTAAACAAATGGGCTGGAAGTATCATATACTTAGCTTTTGATGTAAAAATGCAGTGTTAAAGGCAGTGGAGACTGGCTTTATAATGCCACATCCAGTTAATGTCAAATGCAGGGAAACAGTGTCAAATTTGCAAATGAAGGTCAGTTCCGCACACTCTCTCTGTAATTGGCTGGTGAAATTCCTTTGTAGAAGAATGATTACTTTTACATCCAAGAATGAGCACCCAAGCAGGTTAAAAAGTTTCCCTATAGGTTTATATGTGTTACCATTTCTGATGTTTGATTTGTGTTCATTTATTCTTTATCATAGAGACTGACCAGTTTGAACAATAGATATGGCAGAGCGGCAGTAACAACAAATGAGAAAGTAGTATCTCTGGGAGGAAATTAGTTATTAAAATTGAGACTGAGATTTTAAAACATCTATGAGAGGTAGGAGAATTATTACTAACTTGCTCAGTCACTTCTGTAAATCATACTTCTTGAAGATAGTGGAAACATAGCAATAAGAAGGACAGCCTTCACATTTTCTGGTAAATCTGTTAGCTACAAAATGCTGGCTTAACTGCACAGTTCAGTTTCTTTCATCCTGGCACTATGGTAATGTCAATAAACTAATAACTTTCACGCTTTCACTTACCTGAGTGCTGGCCCTGTCAAATCCAATGGTTGTGGAATCTGAGGAAAGAGACTGAATATATTAATATGAACTCTGCTTGAAATGCCAGGGAACTTGTGTTAATGCCAGAGCTGGTCAAAATGATGCTGCTACAACTTTTTAAAAAGCAATCTATGTATAAATGACTGATCAATATGAAAATGGTTGCTGGAAATGTTCATTTTGGTCATTTCCCCCCATGTTTTAGATGAAAAGTTATTTTTATCTAGTGATATTAGATTTCAAAAATATTTCACCATTTTACCCATTTTTTGTTGAACCCCCCCTTCCCTCCAGATTCCTTGAAGAAATTTCACGGAGGAAATGAAAATTTTCCATACTCCATCCCCCAGCTGTCAGCATTTCACAACAAACTCTAATTAACCTTTATTCCGGCTCCTGCTTCTAACCCGGTGTTGTTTATTAGGTTGTAGATATCGATCTTATTATAGCAACTGCGTTAGGTCACGAAGGGTCAGCCCAGCTGGTTTGGGCTGGTTCTAGCTAGTTCCGGGTTATGAAATAAAATGGACACTTGCAACTGCTCAAGCTCTCTGTATTTCCAGTGATTTCTTTCTAAACTGTGGAAGTCCAAATGATATAACACCTGGCATCAAGTAGATGGGAAATCCCTATAGGCCTTGCTGTCAGCTTGCTTTGGTTGTTCTGTTTTACCCAAACACCAGCCTAAGCACTGAGAAAAGCAGCATCTTACATTCAATTTGATCTTCAGGGCTTTTGGGAATCTCCTCACTTGGACCGTGTTTCCTGTGGAGAAATGAATGCACAGTATAGCCAAGGAGGTTAGCAGCTGCCCTTGCTTGTGAGGTTTCCTCTAGGATATGGGAGACACAAGGCACATGTCTGTCCTACCCCATGTGAATCAGAGACTTATACTAGGTGAGAGCCTGACCACTGAGCTATGAGACATTTTGACATTCCTCAGTCTCATCCGCTGAAGTGTAAATCTGATCAAAGAGTCTTCATGTTAGAGAGAGGAACTGGCTCTATAGCCTCGTGGTAAGGTTCATGGCAGTCTTATTCAGGATTTGAACTTGGGTCTCCCATAGCCTATGTGATGGGCTTAACCATAAGGGTTTCAGACACTGTAGGACAGAGCTGTCTCTAATCAGCAATTCCATCCTGGGACCTGGGAAATCTTCCTGAGAAAAATATCATTACAATGGACACATTTCAGCAAAAGGTTTGGTTTCCAAGAATCAACATTTTTGTATTAAAAACAAGTGTTGAAGATGTCCTGACTAACTCTGATTGCTGCTAGTCATCAGCTGCAGAGCCAGCGTGCACCAAGGCCAGGGCTCAACCACTTTTTGGCCAGCCACATCCCAGCTCAGTGAGGTGATCTGGCAGTGTCGGGGTTGGCTGTTGTGGTATTTTGTGAGGTGAGGACTTAGCCTGCATGCAGTGGTGAGTGTGAATGGGCCAATATTGTGAGCTGGGCCATCCTAATGGGATAGGAAATGCTAGAAGCTGGGCTAGATTTCCATCTCCTGGCCCCCAGGGTCTCCCCCAACCCAGGGGTACCCCACTCCGTGTGCTCCTCACTGTCAATGCTGCTCTGTAGCCCCTGGAGCTCAGAATGGGGTTGGGAAGAAGCTGCAGTTTGAATTGTTTGAAGTAGGATTTAGACACTCAGCTCCCAGTAAATGGGCATTGAGACGCCCTTCTGAAAAGCCAGCCTCCATAAAGGGAGTTTGTATGGGCAGAATATCAGCCATGTTTTCGCTTAGGGGTGATCGCAGCCTACCTTGTATCTCTCCTCTTCAACAGAACTGAAAAATAAATAGAAAATGTCATTTAAAGTCTGTACAAATCACCATGAAGCACACACAGTCTGTGATCAGCCTTCTGTTTGGCTCCTCGCAGCTGATTGGTTTTCTCTTTTGTAACTAAGTATTACAACCCAGGGACTTTCCCTGAGTCTGTGTCAATTGTGGCTATTTACTACCTACTCAATTTACTATGCTTGCAACAGTAGTTTTGTTTTGATAATAAAAGAGTTTGCTTGGAGTTGGGAAAACAGAGAGATTCCAAAGACAACACTGTACTCTTCCCTTGTAAAAGGCACTTAATCCTAAGGACACAACAGTCAAGCAATACCAGTTAATTAGAATAAAAAGAAAACTCTTTTATTACCAAGACAAAACTCCTATTACAAGCATAGTAAGTTGGCTAGGCGGTTAATAGGCACAAATGACATAGACTCAGGGAAAGTCCTCGGGCTGTAATCCTTAGTTACTAAAGGGAAAAACAATTATCCTGCTTAGACTATTTCCAAACCCCCAAACAAGGAAAACAATAAACCCTGATGAACTATCTAAACTTTTCCCTGTTTACACATTTCAAAAAGTCCAGTCCATTCCTTTTGAGAAAGAGAGAGAGAGTGAGAGAGAGAGGTGTTCCCCATCTCCCTCAATACCTGGGAGAAACTGCTCTGATCTCAAAGAAAGAAGAGAGAAAGAAAAACACCCTCTTTTCCATTGAAATTACTACCTGCATTTTTATTGTCTGACTGCCCGCCCCTCCTGGCTGACACCTTTGCTAGGTACTTCAGTTAACCCATTAGTCACCAGGTATTGGTCAGGACTCCTTGGCTGCATCTAGACTGGCATGATTTTCCACTAATGCTTTTAACGGAAAAGTTTTTCCGTTAAAAGCATTTGCGGAAAAGAGCGTCTAGATTGGCACAGATGCCTTTGCGCAAAAGCACTTTTTGTTGAAAAGCATCCGTGCCAATCTAGACACGGTTTTGCGCAAGAAAGCCCCGATCGCCATTTTCACCATCGGGGCTTTTTTGTGCAAAACAGTTTTTAGCTGTCTACACTGGCCTTCTTGCACAAATACATTTGCGCAAGAGGGCTTTTTCCCGAACAGGGCAGCATAGTATTTCTTCAAGAACACTGACAATCTTACATTAGATCGTCAGTGTTCTTGCACAAATTCAAGCGGCCAGTATAGACAGCTGGCAAGTTCTTCCGTAAAAGCAACTGCTTTTGTGGAAAAACTTGCCAGTCTAGACGCAGCCCTTCTATTCATGACAACCCCCCACAAAGGAAAAACTCCCTATGCTGAACCTAATTGGACTTGCTGTGTAAACCCAGTGGATACATGGGAGCAAACCAACAGCATAATTCCAGTGCAAGAGCGGTAAAGCCATCATGCCTAGCACCTGAGGGGGCAGACTCAGAGAAAGGGGACAAAGGTGCACTAGCTCTGTCACCATGGCAACAGCTCCATCTCCACCTTTCACCATTAAATTACATTAATTATTGGCAGACACATTATCCACCACATCTACTCTGAGCTTGCTAATTAGTTAGCTGAGATGCTACATTGTCCTGCCCATGCGGGATTTTAAATTACTGAAGGGTTCAAGGCCTTACACCAATTTTTTTACTGTTTTTCACTATTTATCTGGGCTGCAGTGGGCAGTGATGAGTGTAACTCTTACCTTTCCTGGCCAAAAGGGAACATACCACCACTAGGACCAGGGTAGAAGGAATGGCGATTCCTAGTATTAAGTTAGAGGATGATCCTAGGAAAGAAATGCTTCAATGTCAATATGAAAAAGACACTAAGGAGAAAAATCCAAAATTACTGGATAGCTAAAGGGAGAAATGGCATATGATAGTGTATGAATTTCTGTCTATAATATTGGCTCTCTTTCTGTGGGTGTTTCTTAGTTCTTTTCTATATGGTTTGTATGTGGCTCTCATCACTGTAGTATCTAAGTGCCTCCCAGTAGTGAATTAAGTGACATGACTTCACACTTGTATGTGTTGTTTGTTCTTCAATCCTCACAGTTTGTTCTTCAATCCTTCAATCCTCACTGTGTGCACAGCGAGGAGAATTGTTTTGTAAGGCTTTTAAAAATATACACGTTGCTCTGAATTGACGTGAGAGAAAGAAAGTGGAAGAAATGCACTGACTGCTTGGAGCGGATGGTGTAGAGGTTTGTGATGGTCCTTAGTTTCTGGAGAAGTTTATTTCACAGTCTAGGGACACCTGCCAGGCAAGGACTGTCTCCTGCAGAGATGAGTTTTACTCTTACTGTGGTGAGTCCCACAGGAGCCGAGCTGAGGACTGAGGAGGGATGGGAATGTAGGGAACTGGATGCACTGCCAAACTGGCAAAGGCAAGGTGTTCCATAAATCACAGGTAGCATGCAGGAAGGCATGGAAATGGGAGCAGCATATGGAGACATACCAGGCAACAAGTGCAATGGGGCATTTGACATAGAACTAGAGCTGGTGAGAAGTTTTCCATTCAGATGTTCATAAAAATACGATCTCCAGCAAACTGAAGTTTTTTCATGTGAAAACATAGATTTTGTTGATTCTTTAAGATTTGGGAAAATCAGTGCGGGGTTAGTCTGCCCAAGTTATTGTGGTGCCTCATGGGACATTGGTTGTGTCATGCCTCCATTTTCTTTAGTGGTCCTGGGCCCCTGGACACACTACATCTCCCATGATGCTCTGTGCTCTGGGAACTCCCATAATGCTGTGACACAACTGAAGCAGATACATAGACCAGTGCAGAAAAACTGAAATGAAATGTTTTGATTCAGGAATATCAACATGTTTTATTTTGAGAGAAAGTGTCAAAATGTTCAATTTTTCACATTTCTAAATTTAAAAAAAATCTTTTTTTTTGCCATTTCAGCATTTTTCAAAAACAAATGTAGACTCACCAGACTGTCAGAATGTGTCCCACAGAACAGAATTTCTATTTTGTTATCATTTTTGTGTTTAACTTATGCATCAACCCTGAGCTTAGCTGGACACGTTAGCTGGTGGGAGAACTGCATGTGTCTTATGGGTAGGAAGCTGTACAGATTTTGTTGGATATGGCTGGCCCACATTTTAGGAGGAAGCATCAACTCTACTCATCTCCTTCCAGCCAAAATTCAAATGGGAGGCTGGCTGCCACACTGTGATTGGCTGCTTTTGGGCACTGGCAGCCCCAATAAAGAAACTGCCTAGCCATTAAGGAAAGTTCAGAATAATTGCTACAGGCCTATTCATTCTTCATGCTTTCTCTCAGTACATTGTGGGTGCGTCTACACTGCACCATAACTAGAAATAAGATACGCAATTTCAGCTACGCAAATTGTGTATCTTATTGTGATGCTATTTCAAAATAGCTGATTTCATCATTTGGTACTATTTACACAGTGCCAAATTTTGAAATAAAGTGAGATTCTGAAACATCCCTTATTCCTCATAGAATGAGGTTTACAGAGACATTGGAATAGCGAGCTTGAAATAATGGGTTTGCTGTGAAGACGTGGGATAGCTATTTCCCAAAATAGCATTGCAGTGTAGACATACCCTGATAGAAATGTAGCCGTGTTAGTCTGGGGTAGCTGAAGCAAAATGCAGGACATATCCTGTTTAACCAAGCAATGCTAAAGCAATATAATTCAATAGACACAATGAAAGAAATTCATACCTGTGTCAGCATAGGGTGTATGCATTTTAGCTCTCAAAGCCTTGTACCAGACTGCATCAAAGAGGTGAATTTCACATCTTCTCCCTACTTTCAACACTTTCTCCAGTTCTCCAACAAGCTGGTGGATTGAAGTTGTTGACTCTGGGTTCAGGATCCGTTTGACCCCATCCCAGGCTAGCATTACCCTTAACTTAAAAAAACAGCTTTATATGTGGTACGCAAGCCACCTACGAGCATAATTAAATTCATTTACCGTTGGGAAGTGGCTGAACTTCAGTTACATTTCTGTTGGACGTGGGTGTTGCATCTGTGGAGTGGATGCAGTTCAGGTCACACATAAATTACTGCATTCATCTGGAAGCTTTACATACATCTTCTTTAAGAGTGCATCTACACTGTATCATTATTTCGAGATAATGAGAGCATCTACACAGCCATTTTATTATTTCAAAATAATTTTGAAATAACAGACCGTTTATTCTGAAATCTGTAAACCTCATTCTACAAGGAATAATATCTATTCCGAAATAGCTATTTTGAAATAAGGGGTGTGTAAACTCTCCACGGCTGCTATTTCGAAATAGCCCCTCCCCAGGGCAATTCTAAGTTATTCCTCCCCAGTGCCTCCAGGGGCTCTAAATCGAGATAGCGTGTCTACATTAGGGAAGCCTGCTTTGAACTAATTTTGAAGCTTTCCTGCACTGTAGATGTGCTATTTCAAAATAAGCTACTTCAGAATCACTATTCTGGAATAGCTTATTTCGAAATAGCCGTGCAGTGTAGAAGTACTCTAAAACTACAAAAAGACTTAAAATTAAATGGTCATCGCTTGTCACTGCTATCATGAAAGGAGTAAAACGATCCAGTTCAGTAAATGCAGTCTGATAATTTAAGTGGTTTCCACTGCAGCTATTGGAAAGACAATTTTTTTCATGGGAAATTTTGACAGTTCAAAAATCACCTCCATTCTAAATTTCAATAAAGAAACAAAATATCAAATGTGTCCACAAAACAGAACTTTCTGAGAAGTCTCAAACTGGGAATGTCAATGTGAAAACAGTTCAGTGTAGTGTTCAGAACAAAATGGACCAATTTGACATTTCCATTTCAATTTTATTGAGGACGAGAGAAAAAACAGATAATTCAAAACCAACAATTTCTGGTGGAAAATTTCATTTTTCACAAAACCAAAGTGTAGCATTTCTAGTGGCTCTCTTTTCTGCCAGGCTTTGAATTACCATTCTTAAATGGCACAATTGTCTTTTAGCAGTGGTTATTTGGGGACCTAGTCTCCTGCAAGTATAGGCTTCTCATCCATTACAACAGGAGTGGGGAACCTTTTTTGGGTTGGTGGTCGATGACACATAAGAACATAAGAATATAAGAACGGCCATACTGGGTCAGACCAAAGGTCCATCTAGTCCAGTATCCTGTTGTCCAACAGTGGCCAATGTCAGATGCCCCAGAGGGAATGAACTGAATAGGGATTCTTCAAGCAATCGCTCTCCCATCACCTGTTCCCAGCCTTTGACAGAGGCTAGGGACACCACTCCTACCCACCCTGGCTAATAGCCATCGATGGACCTAACCTCCATGAATTTCTCTCTTTCCTGGACCCTGTTAAAGTCCTGGTCTTCACAGCCTCTTCTGGCAAGGAGTTCCATAGGCAGACCCTGTGCTGTGTGAAGAATAACTTCCTTTTGTTTGTTTTAAACCTATCTATCTATCTATCTATCTATCTATCTATCTATCTATCTATCTATCTATCTATCTATCTATCTATCTATCTGTCCTTTGGGATCCTAATAGAGCATAGGGCCTCCACAATCATTTTCCATCTCTTGCGATCCTTAGTGATAGTCTTGATTTGATCCCATGTTAAGCCAGCTGCTTTTACTTCACCCCGTTTTAAACCTGCTGCCTATTAATTTCATTTGGTGACATCTAGTTCTTATGTTATGGGAACAATAACTTTTCCTTATTCACTTTTTCCACACCAGTCAGGATTTTATAGACCTCTATCATACCTCCCCTTAGTCTCCTCTTTTCTAACATGAAAAGTCCAAGTATTTTTAATTTCTCTTCATACGGTACCTGTTCCAAATCCCTAATTGTTTTTGTTGACTTTTTCTGAACCTTTTCCAATGCCAATATATGTTACAGGTGACCTCATCTGTAAGCAGTATAAAAGATGTGGGCACACCATGGATTTATACAGAGGCAATAACATATTCTCTGTTATATTCTCTATCCCTTTTTTAATGATTCCCAACATTCTGTTTGCTTTTTTGGCTGCCACTGCACACTGAGTGGATGTTTTCAGAAAACTATCCACAATGACACAAAGATCTCTCTCTTCAGTAGTTGTAGCTACATTTAAATTAAGTTAACGGAGATTGCCTATCTCCTAGACCTGGAAGGGACCTTGAAAGGTCATCAAGTCCAGTCCCCTGCCTTCACAGCAGGATCAAGTAGCAGCTCTGACAAATTTTTGCCCCAAATCCCTAAACAGCCTCCACAAGGATTGACCTCACAAGCTGGGTTTAGCAAGCCAAAGCTCAAACCACTGAGCTATCCCTCCCACATCATATTGTATGTTTAGTTGGGATTATTTTTTTCCGATGTGCATTACTTTACATTTATCAACATTACATTTCATTTGCCATTTTGTTGCCCAGTCACGTAGTTTGGTGAGATCTGTTTGAAACTCTTCACAGTCTGCTTTGTTCTTAGCTATTTTGAGCACGTCACTGTTTACCCCTTTCTCCAGATCATTTATAAATAGGTTCATTGACTCATAGAATCATAGAACCATAGAGCTGGAAGAGACCTCAGAAGGTCTTCAAGTCCAGTCCCTTGCCCAAGACAGGACCAATCCCAACTAAATCAACCCAGCCAGGGCTTTATCAAGCTGAGGCTTAAACACCTCTAGGGATGGAGACTCCACTACTTACCTAGGGAACCCATTCCAGTGCTTCACTACCCTCCTAGTGAAATAGTTTTTCCTAATACCCAACCTGGACCTCTCCCACCACAACTTGAGACCATTGCTCCTTGTTCTGCATCCGTCACTACTATGAACAGCCTTTCTCCATCCTCTTTGGAACCTCCCTTCAGAAAGTTGAAAGCTGCTATCAAATCCCCCCTCACTCCTATCTTCTGCAAACTAAACAGACCCAACTCCCTCAGCCTCTCCTCATAAGTCATATGCTCCAGCCCCCTAATCATTTTGGTTGCCCTCTGCTGGACTCTCTCTGAAGTTCCTAGCATTGGCCACTGTCGGAAGACAGTGTACAGGGTTAGAAGAACCATTGGTCATTCTGACGTAGCCCATTTGGATTTCTCTAATATTGGAGAATATTTGTATAATTAAGGCAAGTTTAGTGTCTTACCTGTCACATCCAGGTTCTGGGAGTCACTTAGAAGTGAATTCTTTTCCTGATTCTGATCATCCTTGTGCTGATACAGACAGGTAAATCTCCCTGTGTTGTTCACACTCACTCGATAGCTGTAGGCAAATTTGGTTTCCTGCATTGGCCAGCTTCCAAGATCCTTCCCATCTTTGCAGAAAATAACACGTGAAAAAGGAGAGAGGGCAGGTACTTTGCACTTCAGGACCAAGCTGACCCCTTCCTCAGAGGATGTCTTGTCTAGAAGTAGCTGAGGAGCAGAGAGGTTACCTGAGTAATAAAAACATTCGGCTAAAGACAAAGGGTCTATTTCCTTAATGATGGAACCTGCCAGTGCTCTAAGGACATTAGCAGAGATTTTGGCCCAATATATAAGGTCACCTGCCTGGTTTTGGGGCCTTTACAAAATCCCAATGGAAATGTTGCCCCAAAGAGCCCATAGAAGGAAAGGAAGTGGGGGTCAGTCTGTTGCCTCTGTCTCTGTCTCTACACAACCAGTTATTTCAAAATCATGTTGAAATACTGTCAAGCCCCAAGCTAGAGGAGTGTTTACTCCAACTCTTGTAACCTTCAGGCTGTGTCTAGACTGGCAAGTTTTTCCCGCAAAATCAGCTGTTTTTGCAGAAAAACTTGCCAGCTGTCTACACTGGCCACTTGAATTTCCACAAGAACACTGACGATCTCATGTAAGAAATCAGTGCTTCTTGCGGAAATACTATGCTGCTCCCGTTCGGTAAAAGTCATTTTGGGCAAAAGCTTTTGTGCAAAAGGGCCAGTGTAGACAGCTCAGATTTGTTTTGCGCAAAAAAGCCTCGATCGCGAAAATGGCGATCGGGGCTTTTTTGTGCAAAAGCGCGTCTAGATTGGCACGGACGCTTTTCTGCTAAAAGTGCTTTTGAGGAAAAGCGTCCATGCCAATCTAGATGCTCTTTTCCGCAAATGCTTTTAACGGAAAACTTTTCCGTTAAAATCATTTGCGGAAAATCATGGCAGTCTAGACGTAGCCTCATTGTATAAGGAGTCGGATGAGGAGAGCTCTATTTTGAAATAAGTGCTGTGTAGATGCTCCCAATTTTGAAATAAGCTGCGCAATTGATGTAGCTCAGTTTGCATAGCTTATTTTGAGTTAAAAGCCCAGCTGTGTAGATGCACCCTCAGAGTTATTTATCCAACTGTAACAAATAGTTCCAATTTATCAGCGGCCACTAAAACTGGGTGCCTTGATTTTAATTGTGCACTAGTCACACCAATTCATAAAGTCAGAGATAGCCCAGAATTATAAATTCCTGGTTAGACAGACTATGGACAGTGTTCCATACTCCTTCTTACAAGCCAGGTTCTTTCTCCCTAATTTTCCAAATGACACTGATCTATCCTTGCATCATGGGAAGTTTGGGGAGGAAATTTTTATATAGGCACCATCTAAGACAAGCAAAATAACATATCCGGGCCCCTGTGACAGCAGAAGCTTGCAATAGGTTGGGTTTGCTGACCCGGTGCATTATCCACTATTTCCAAATGGGGTTGAAAGGCTCTTATGAAAAAGTCTGCTATATCCCAGTTCCCTATATGGGTTGCCAGAGCCATCCAAGGGGTTCAGAGCAGGTGTGGAAAACAGGCTGGACTTGGATCCGGAAAAGAATCCTGAGGCCTTGGTTTAGGGAAAAAATTCCAGTGATTCAGCTTTTTCATTATTATTATTTTTATTCCTGCATAGCCCAGGGTTTACCTTTTAGTTTTACTGCATCCTTTTTTGGTTGTTTATACTCAAGAGCATATGTTCATTAAGAGCAATTCACAATCTAATACTGTGTCAAGTACACCATTGCTATTAAATTAATTATCTGCCAAAGTATTTTGCACAGTGTTTTTCTAGATGTTCCTGTGGAATTTGGTAAATAAATTAATTTCCCTCAATATAGAGACCTTCATCTAATAAACAATTAATATTTTTAACCCAGTCTACATAACCCCACCCAGCTCCTCACAGTTTCTGTCCCCAGAATTCATTGCTAGTCTTTCAGAAATTGCAGGCTTTTTCTGCAGTCATTTTATTTCTGTTCTAGGAATGTGGAGCAAATACTCACCCGGAAAGCTGCAGATATCTTGATTTGTGAAATGAACCCCTTTAAAATAAACACACAATTTTAGTTTTGGGCACAGGCTCAAGCTTTGTTCTATCCTGCTATTGGGTAAATCCAGACTCACCTGTTGCTGGAATGGGTCAGGGCACATTCTGACCAGAGATAAATAATACCTTTAGCTGCATATTATTTTCTCTTATGAGATATAAAGGAAATGAAATACAATGGTGGTTTATAGCCTATGATCCAGGGTCCCTTGTGGGTTTGCAGATTAAATCTAAGGCTTTGTCTATGTTGCCAATTAAACAACAAAACATTTGTCATTCACGGAGACTTAACACCCCGTTCATTCGAAAGACAAACTTTTCAGTGGCAAATGGGTCATTTTCCGCAGGAGCGCTCTCCTGTTGACAATACAAATCCTTCTCATAGGTGGTAGAATGATTTTGTCAGGAAAAGGGCTCACAAACAGCAGCGTTTACATTACTCGACTTTTATCAACACAACTGTACTGACACAGCTGTGACAGTAAAAGCTGTGTAATATTATGGACAAATCCTAATATTTCCAAAGGGATCTGCAGCTGCATTTGAATTATTTTAGGGGTCCACAAATGAAAAAAAAATGAAAATCGCTGTAATGCAGACATGATAGAGTGGTTGAGCAAAATGACACCTGGATATTTCAAATACAAAAAAAGAAAGGAAATGCATTCTGCCCCTTTAACATTTTCATCATATGACACATGATGTTGAGTAATATCACATACTAGCAGGTAAATGCAGAGATATAATAACATTATATAAAGGGGAACCAATTCTCTTCAAGCCTAGATTAAACTAAGATCTCAGTCCCAATTTAACTGACTTTACACTAGTGCAAAAATTTAACCTCCTGGGAGCTCCTTGCAATACTCTAGACAATGCATTCCCTATTAAACTCTAGAGGGGCGTCTGCACAGCAATGCTTTTTCGAAATAACTTAGTCCAATCTACATAGCCGGCAGTTATTTCAAAATAATGTCGAAATACTGTAAGCTGGAGGACTTCTTACTCTGACTCCTGCAACCCTCATTGTAATAGGAATAAGGAAAGCCAGAGGAAGGGTGCTCTATTTCGGAATAAGTGCTGTGTAGATGCTCCCCATTTCGAAATAAGCTGTTTTGAAGCAATTGACCTAGCTCACTTCTTCCATGTTGTCTGCTTTGAAAAAAATTGAGCCATTCTGAAATTGTTTCATATCAGACAAAGGCCAAGTTACCTGGAAAATTGCTGCTTCTAAAATTCCATTATATATGAATTGTCCATGTGAAAATTAGTCAGTCGTATTTTGTTTTATTGCTTGGAAAGACATGCCTGTTTTTCTGCTGTCACATAGATGATTAAAGAGATTTAAGGCAAACAATTGAAAATAAAAAAAATTCCTTCTAGATTGTGACTAAGAAGAGATTTGAATTTGAAAAGGAGATTGTTTTAAGGAAATTCTGAGTATGTGAACGGAGGAAGATTTTTAAAATATGAGGCTGTTTTTAAATGAAGTCAGAACATATTCTCAACTACTGGAACTTTCACTACCATGAAAAATTCCCATTCTGCTCTCTCTTTAAACTCAGCAACTAAAGTCATGATGCTTGCCAACTAGACCACTGAAAGCATGTAAAAGGAAAAGAATGGTGCTTAAAATAATAAATACAGTGTAGGTACAACAATTATTTCCAATGATTTAAATAAATATTTGGCATGGTGTTTTTTTCTTACTTGCCAAATAAAACTGATCAGATTATTTATTATAAGAATTGGACTCCTTGTTTCTTAGATGACAAATAAATATATGTAGAATCCAGCCACCTCTAATCACTGTGGGTATTCCTACACTGCAGAGCTTACCTCAGATAAGCTACCCAAACTTGTACAATGAGCATTACAGGAGTTGGAGTAAGAAGTCTTCCAACTTGACGGTATTTAGATACTATTTTAAAAAAACAGCCTGCTGTGTAGATGCGGACTAAGTTATTTCAGAATAGCACTAGTTATTTTGAAATAGGGTTGCAGGGTAGACGTACCCTATGACTTCTTTTGAATTCCATTTTGGATTATTCAAGAAGATTTCACGCTCTTTATTCATGTTTGCATATTGGAGGTGTCCCAATGGAAAAGAAATTCTGGCATTTACAAAACATTAAATGATTATATCTTCAATGTATAGGTTATTAATCTTCCAAAATAAGTTCCATTCTATAGTGGTGGATCTTAAACAGAGATATCTTGATTAAACAAGTGATATTTCCTTACTGTCTGATTCTGCCCCAAATTTGCACAGTTCAAATCAAAAGTAAGTCAAGTGGAGTTACACTGAATTTGCAATGGTAGAATCTTAACCTTTATATGTGTGTCTCAGTATGTGTATAAAATTAAGGCTGAGATTTTAAGTGTGCCCTAAAGGATCTGGACTCTCAATTCCTGTTAAGGTGAATGAGAATTGTGTGTTGAAATCCCCTAGGTGACTTGGCAAACCTTACCCTTAAATTCAATTTTAGACCAGTTATTAAAATGTTGCCTTTTAATTAAGGGGACCAGGCTCAAATATTTTGTTCTCAGTCTCAACTAAAAATAAAAGGTGGAATATCCACACTACTCACAGCAAAGCCAGAGAAGCAGCAGTGGGATCATCAGGAGATTTGGTGAGGAGAGGCGACAAGGAGACCAGAATCTGTTCTGGGTTTCCTCTTGCCCACTGGGATTCACAGAAGTTCAGACACAGCCCCTCCCAACTGAGTTGCTTCTCGTAGCAGGTACAGGAAGCTGCTGCATTCACCTCTGCATCTCCTTTTGCTTCTCAGGGCTGTGACAATAGGCAGGTCGGTTTGTTATCTCCTGTGGACTGAGTTGCCGCTGTCTGTATGAAACGAGGGTTCACTACATTCTCCCTGCACCATCCCTCAGCCCCAGCTTCCTGTTTGAAACTGAAAAACCAAGGAGTTTCCTTTGATCTGAACCACAGACAATGACAATGGACTGTGGAGGCGTCAGTCCCATGTTCTGAATGGCCAAATAAACAGGAGAAGAGACATTTCAGCCAATTTTCACATTTAACAGCCCTTCCTTTCCGTGGGTGTGTAGGGGGTGTTTTAAAGTCACTTCTGCTATAAATTAAGAAAGCCTTTGGCTGTGCTTGAAGAAAACAACCTAAATTCTTTCTCTGATACCAGTGTACCTAAAAGCAGCTCTACTGAAAAGTTTCCGAAAAGCTTTTGTGCAAAAGGGCCAGTGTAGACAGCAGAGATTTGTTTTCTGCAATAAAGCCCCGATCGGGTCTTTTTTGTGGAAAAGCGCGTCTAGATTGGCCGCGGGTGCTTTTCCGCAAAAAGTGCTTTTGCGGAAAAGCGTCCTGCCAATCTAGACGTGCTTTTTCGAAAATGCTTTTAACAGAAATCTTTTCCGTTAAAAGCATTTCCGGAAAATCATGCCAGTGTAGACGTAGTCTGAGTGTGTTGGTGTGTAAATACAGTTTGCTCCTGCTTTGCTTAGATTTGTTAGATAGTTTGCAGATTTGAGTGTTACTTTGTTTATTGTAATTAACTTAATTTGTGACTCTACCCCAGCTATTTTTTTATTAAATGCAGGGAGAGCTAAAATATGGTTACCAATGTTTGTAATTTTGTGGGCATACAGAAAAGCAGGATCTTGCTAAATTTGTTCCAAAGGGAAGGGCTCATAATTATCAAAAAGAACCTTGCTAAGCAGGGACCTGACTTTCAGAGCTCTATGGCTATAGCTACACTACAGAGTTTTTCTGGGATACCTTGAAAAAATTCTGCCACATCCAGGGAAAGCATCCGCTTTTTTTGGACCAATTTCCAAAAAAGCGGGCACATGCACTGGGAAGCCCTGTATTCCTCATTTTATGAAGAATAAGGGCTCTTCTGAAAGAGGAGGTTTTTCCCGCATTTCGCCCAATGTAAACAGGCCAAATGTTGGAAAAGTCTCTTCCGAAAAAAGAATCAGAAAAAGGTACACAAATTGTGGTTCGCAATTTGCGTACCTTTTTCCAAAAAGCCCCCCCTGCAGTGTAGACATAGTGTATGAGAAAAAAGGGGTGAGGGAAGGTTTTCTCCAGCCTGCATGGGTTAGATGTGTTCTCCCCCACTGTTCAAAGAGAAGAGCTAAATAGGCATCTTTAGGAATCTTTTTAGGTTAAATGTGTTTCTTCTGTCCTGCTTGCTAAGAGTTGAAATCACTTGAGACTGATGGGAAGAAAAGTCCCAGCCAAGAGGTAGATGGCAGCAGATGATGTCTGATACCCATCAAGGCATAGTGGACTAGTCAGAACGAGTAAGATGCCTCTTTACCTCCCTCCGAGCTCAGAGTGGTAGGTGAAGTCTGCAGATGGGTCTGCCCTGACCGAGGGCAGCAATGGAGAGAGGGGTTCAGAGAAGGGTTGAGCATATGAAGGGGACGTTCTTGGTGAAGTAATGAAATAGCAAATGGATTCATAGTAACTACATATTCTGATCCAAGAAATATTGTCCAAGAAGTAAAAGTAGGCATTCAGAGAAGAGAACACATAGTGAGAATCAATAAGCTAATGTTCCCTGCATTCAGTAAAAGGGGTTCTCTTTGTTAAATCCCATTTAAATATTGGCTATAACAGGGATCCATTTGGCATATCTAGTTTATTGGACTTCTGCTCATAAAATGTATAAATCGACTCCCATTCATGCTTATGTAATTTGTGGTTTTGGTAAAAATTTCATTTGGATTTAAAAAATCATTTTTTTTCATTTCCTCAAGTCTGAATTTACTTTCATTTCCTCAAGTCTTGTTTTAAAACTTGTCATTGTTGAAAAATGTTGGTATTTTGACCCATTGGCTTGATGGGGGATGGAAGAAAATGTCAAAATAATGCCATTTTCCATAGGATGGAAATTCATTTTTCTAACCAGTTGCTGGGTAAAAGAGTCACTTTGGTGCTTTGACAGTTTTGTCCAATATGTAATACTGGTGACGAGATGAAAACTATGTACCCCAAATATCAACTACCCAGATGAGAATGTATATAGCTAATGAACCCTTTTAGGGTAGCAGCAGAAATGTATTTCTTCACTTCTAGGCTTCTGTATGAGAAAGCAGGACTAGCTCATCAGCTTCAGAAAAGTTGTCTGGAGCCTGTGATAATCAGAGTTTTGATGCCTCATGAACAGAATGGGAGGGGGAAAACCTGGACCTCAAAAATACATACCCAGTTTTATTGGGTATACAATAGAGCAGTGTTTCTCAAAGTGGTCCATGGACCCACTCTGCCTTTGAAGCTTAGCAATAGCCCTTCAAAGGTGAAAGTGCCGTGTGGAGCCCAGGATCAGCTGGGGACTCCTCCACTGACCCCAGGCTCCATACAGTGCTGACACTTTGAAACTCCACAGGGAGCCTGGAGTCAAGCTCCTTGCAGCATTTCAAAGTGGCACTGCTGTGTGGAGCCCAGGACTCCCCAGCTGATCCCTTCGGTGGTTCTAAGCGGGAGCGCTGCACGTAGCCCGGGGTCGGCAGGGTAGTCTCCCCCGCTGACTGCAGGTTCCATGCGGCACTTTCACCTTTCAAGTGTAGCATCAGCCCTAGGACTGTTGCTACACTTCAAAGGCAGAGGTGCCCTACCAAGTAATTGAATAGTCAATGCAAAACGCATTCACTATTCGATTAGTCAATTAGTCAATATTTAACATCCTTAATACTCACTTCATATGAAAATACAGATGTTAAAGGTGGGAGAAATTGGCTTTCTAATGCGCCAATCAGATAATGTTGTTGTTCAAGACTAAGGTACCAGTGTCAGATCTGTAGATGAATTCCAAGTTCTACAGAGTGTCTCTGTAATTGGTTAGTGAAATTCCTTTGTCAATGAATGGCTACTTTTAAATCCATGATTGAGTGACCAGGCAAGTTAAAAGGTTCCCCTGCAGGTGTCAGCCTGCATTTTCACAAGCATTACGAGGGTTTGTCCACTGAGTCAGGCTCAGTCAATTTAGCTACCGGGACTGGAAGCCAGGCCTTTTCTGAGGTCACCACCTGGCCACAGAGTTCATCAGGTCTTAGCTAAATGAGCAGAGCTCAGTCTGTGCAGACCAGGCAGAAAGGAACATGCTTGATTGCTTCAGCAGAGCCAGGAGGTTGGCTCCTTTCGCTCGTGCAACTAGCAGTAAACTGGTCAGAGCCCAGTCTGGGCCTGGCTATGGTGTGACTCCTTTAGCAAGCATGAGTAGCTGCACCCAGAAAGGCCTGTCTTCTTGGGTGCCCATCACTGTGGAATGGCCAGCGCCGGCCTGCTGCAGCCTGTAAAGGCCCCATACAGATGTAGTGCCTATAAATAGATCTGAGCTGTACAGTGGTTTTGTAGAACTGATGTAGAACCCTGTCTTTGACCTCACATTAACCCCGCTCAGAGACCCAGCCACAGGATATGGTGAGAGGAACACTAAAATAGACCGTGAAGAGACTTTGTCCAGCCATCTCCTGCCTCCAGCCACCCTCCCCCTCGTAGCATGTGTAGCTATAGGGCAGTATGTTCACGTACTGTACGGACTTGATGGCACATTCTGTGTTTCTTCCATTTGCTAGAGAAATCTGGTCTCTTTTTTCTTTAAAGTTGCTCCTTAACACACAAACTTTTCCAGGAGGCCTATGAAATGTCCACCCCATCTCAGGAGTTTTTAAACAAGAGTCAGTGGGAAATGTACATTTGAATTTACAATATCATGGATCAAGCTGAACTTCACAGTTGCATCACTCTGATCCTGTGAAAACCTTCATTGGGAAACAAAAGACAGGACTATGCAGCGCTTTAAAGACTAACAAGATGATTTATTAGGTGATTAAATGGGCAAAAATGGTTTACTGGGCAGCTTGAACCCACCCCTCCACATTACCGTGGGTAGGCCCTTTATCCCTCCTGCCCCTGTGCCTCCCGACCCAACCCCGGTGGACCCGGGACTGTATGGGCTACATGGCCAATATGAGCACGACACACAGAGAGAGAACACATACGCAGACAACAACTGACTGCAGTTTTATATTCTGGAATGCAACATTAAAACATTAGACAGAAAGCCACTTTAGGACGGATAATAGAAAGGTTCCCTTTCAACCTGATGGCGACAACCCATTTACCTTTTTTTTTTTTTTTTTTTTTGTTACCCAGAATTTTGTGAAAATTGACAAGTTTCTTTGAGGTGTTTCAATTTTGATGAAACTGCATTTTCCAGTGGAAAAGCATTGCGCTGGAAAAATTCCAGCCAGCTCTAGGAAATAGGTAATACACCAACCAATGGCTCTCAGGAATATGTAGCATAGCTCAAGAGTGTACTAGAACGAATAAAACGGCCTTGTCATGCACTGCAAGAGGCTTTTTGCGTTCAGTTATTTCCTTTTTTTAGAAGCCCTTCACCCCAGACAGTTGCAGCTTCCATCCGTGCAGGACTCTGCTGGAGAACACACAGCACGCTGGCTGCCCAAGTTTATCGTCCACATGATGCCCCCTCTGGGAAAGGTGAGAAGGTTGCTCTGTGGTTGTTTGGTCCTCTGGTCTCAGCTCCTCACTGGTTCGCCTGCACAGACATCCCTCTCTGAAGAGCTACACAGCACTTGAGTTGCAACCTTTCCTGTCACTTCACATAGCACCATGATCTGATATATGTTGATTTTCGTCTGGCTTTTGGCATTGTCCCTCATGGCATTCACACCGGAAGACTGGGGAAATGTGGTCTAGATGAAATTAGTATAAAGTGAGTGAACAACGGCTTCTACATTTTGTAGATTACTCCAAACTGGGATGGGTTGCAAACACATTGTAGAATGGGATTACAATTCAAACAGATCTTGAGAAACTGGAGAATTGGGCTGGTATCCCGGATTCTGACTGCACCTTTATACAGCCACAGCCTCCTGCCCCGGCACCAACACTGACAGCGGATGGTGATGGCTTCCCCCATGGCAACCACCCCGCCGGGGCTGATGGAGATGGAGGGTCCGGGCGCAGGGAGCTCTGCATTTACACACAGACAGGAGTGAGCTGGGGAGGCACAAACTCCTCCCCGTGTGTTAGCACCCTTCCCCCCCCGCCAGGGACAGCGCCGGGGCTCACAGACACCTCTCTGCACCCACAGGGGCCCTGCGGGCTGGGGACTGATCTCTGTCCCCCTTAGAACAATCTGGAGTCACCCCCGACTGCCCTGGGAGTAGGGCCTGGTTCAGATCTAAGGCCCCCAGTGTCGATCCGCAGTCACCCCCCAACTGCCCTGAGGACCCGTCCGGATTCTGATCTAAGCCCCCCAGTGTCAAAACAAGGAGGTGGAACTCAGCTTTGGGGTGAACATTCAGGTATCAACAGCTCTTCTCTGTCCCCACCTGTCCCAAACAGAGATACTCATGTCCCAACACCCTGAATTGCTCCGCCAGCCAGCATCCTGGAGAGGAGACAGCTCATTAGGGACCAGAACTCAGAGCGATTGGATCCCACACCCTGGTCTCGGATCTCCCACACACACACCTGCCATAGGCACGTGCACCAGCTGTCTCTGATACTCACCGAGGAAGAGGACGGTGATAGCAGATGCCATGATGGGGCTGTGAGGGGCCCCTTAGCACCACCACCAACGCCCCGGTGCCCAGTTCTACCCAGTCCCATATAAGGAGCTCAGATGCTAGCTGCAGCTACAGGAAGATGTCGATGTCTTGTCACTTCCTGCGTCCGTCACACCTTGTCTCTGATCTTCAGGTGAAATCTAGTGCGGTGACAGTTAGCAGCAAAGGTCCCTGCACAAATCAGGAAACCCTGCAGCCAAGTGTCACGTAGCTCGCAGCTGGCCTGTTTGTTTTGGGGAGGGGGAAACTGGTCACCATCAAAGTACTCTGTGTCCTGGGCTAATGTGCATCTGAGCGAGCTCTAGGAAGCCGCAGTCTCATCTTCCATCTTTAATCGACGACTATTTCCTGCAGATTACACACACCCCTTTTTTTACAAATGATCCAAAGGATGGCATCACAAGCCACGTGACTGAGGGGGCAGAGTTAAGGGCATTTGGGGGACTGTCACTGTGTCATTTCCAGTTGCTGGAAAGTTTGATTCTGCAGCCTCCCCTCCTAGCCTGCCCTGGTGCCATGCATGGAGAGGACGCAATGGGGGGCACCTGGGTTTGCTGCCTCTTATGCCATAGTTCAGCGGTGATGATGGCTTAATGCCTGGAGCTAAGCGTGTTTTCTCTGTGTGTGAATTAAATCAACCAAGTTCAAAAGGAAACGGAAACAAGATAAATTCGATCCTGTGCCCCCAGTAGGTTACCAATGAGGAGAGACCCAGGGACTTACTCATGCCCCACAGATCCCTTGCCCCCAAGTGGCCAGTGGGTGAGTGGCCAGGTCCCTAGCAAGGGATGGGACACGGGCTGTGTTTGTGCTGCCGCTGGCTAGAGAGCAGGAGAAAGCTGGGGGCCAGGAAGGTTTGATTCTGATCCTGGCTCTGGGAGGCGAGTGGGGACTAGTGGTTAGAGTCGAGGGCCTGGCAGGCAGGACTCCTGAGTGTTGCCAGCAGAGGTCGCCGTAGGGCAGAAGAGGGGGTTGAGAGAAATGGGACGGGAGCTGCAGGGCAATAACGGTTGGGAGGGAGATGAGCCGAGGATAGTGCTGAGAGATGGGGGAAGGGGTTTGAGAGCAGACAGGATGGGGCAGAAAGGACGGAGATTTGAGGGGACATGGGAAGGGGCAGCAGGGCGGAGGTTTGGGGGGAGATGGAGGAAGGTCCAGCGGGGGCCACAGACATTGTTGGAAGGGGGTGGCGAGAGGGGGGATGGGAACGGTTCCCCCCTCACCGAGTCAGGGTCAGCGGATGGGGTGTGGGGATTTGTTTTCCCTCCAAAACTCCAGCTGAGCTGGGGCAACTCTGTCCGGTGGGGAGGGGGGGAACAAGGGGCAGGCGACACCCCCCATGGCCATGGGGCAGATACACACTGACACACTCATGAACAGGGAACGCTGGTGCCCCCCAGCCAGGTGGGGGGAGTTTCCATTGTCCCCTCTTCCCTTCCCCCCTCAGCACCTGCTCCCTTTATCCCCCTCTCCCCCCATATTCCCCTCCCCCCAGTGGGCACCATTTCCCTGAGGGGAGGGGGACAATGGTGGCAGCCATCGTAGCTGAGGGCGGGGGATTGGCATTGAAAGGACACGGGGGGAGGATGGCCAGTGGTGGCCGGGAGGCCCTGGTTTTCCTGGGCGGCAATTGGAAGGCAAACTTTGCGGGTACGACCCCCACACAAGGACTCAAACCCGCCTGTCCCTGGATGGGGGTGAGCGGAGTCAGCCCGGCTCCCCGTCCTGCTGGAGTCGCCCGAGCAGAGATGCTTGGTTGTTTCCACAGGAGCCGGGCTCCGGGGAGGTGGCTCCGGTGCTTTTCACTCTCTGTGTGGACAGCAAGGGCTGTGGCTGACCCTGCTCCCAGTGTAAGCGGGGGAAAGGCCCTCGTAACCCCAGCAAGGCTGGGCCAGGATCCCTGGAGGCGCGACCCCCCCAGTCTTGTCCTGGGCACTTAGCACAGGGGCAGGGAGTCCCCAGCTTGGGGTGGTCTCTGTGCTCCGGATGCTTCCCGACCACAGCTCGTTACATAGAGCTCAGGGCAAACACAATTTATTAAACAGCAATAATTAAAAAATAGAGGAAAGAGGGGGAGGTGAAAGGAAACAAGTGACCGCCCTGTGGGTACAGGGACACCACAAAGAGCCATCTCGGCAAGGGAAAGGAAGTTCACAATCTGTTTCTCACACGTGCCAGACCCTGGCCGTGCTGCGCTGACACCCCACGGTGACCATCGTACCTCAGAGCAGCCCCCGGCAGCCCGTGTTCCCCACAGCGACAGAGCCGGGCTGGGCTGGGTACAAAGTGTTGTGCTAGCAGGGCCAGCTCGACCATTCAGGCGAATTAGACGTTGCCTTGGGAGCCAGGCTTCCTGGGGCACCAAATTAAACAGAAGAGATTTTGTCTGTATTTCAAATATCTACACGTGTGTGATCTCCTCTGAACAAAGTGTCAAACATTGTACCTGTCAAACAGCGCCACGTGGCCGTGTCAGAAGCTGAGTTGCTTATAGCACCTAGAGGAGCACAGTGGGGTACGTCAATCCAGTTAAAACGTGGCCGGGCACAGTTTGAAAAGAGCCACGCCGAGGTCTGCTGACTGGCAGCTCAGTTGGTTTCAGTAGCCCAGTGCTGGCCAGTCACACAGCTCGGTCCGTGTTGCTCGCTCCTTAGCGAAGGCCGGTCAGCCACCCGCAGCAGCTGTTGTGCCGTGTGACGAGCAGTGATGCCGAAGGCGCTGTGCCCATGAGAATCGTGTCTTGTGCTGGACTTGAAACGTCTGGGAAGAGGTTTTATCCAGATTGTAAAGGGAGCATCACACGTACTTGGAACATTTCTTGTCGACTATTGCAGTTAAAGTAGCAGTAAGGCCCGGTTTCCTTTCTCTCTACGGCAATGGTCCATAACAGACAATCTGCCTTTTGTTTAATTGTTAAATAGTTTAAAAACAGTTCTCAATGAATGCTGCTATGATAAAAGAAATGAGAACTTACCAGCTGTATGGCACTGAGGTGGCATCGCATGCACGGTAACATGCCCAGAAAGATGTCAGTAAAATAGAGAGCTACACGCTCAATTGTAAAGTCGTCACTTTTCTCTTGCCTTGTGTTATTTATTTCCTCCATATTCCATCATTCTTACTAATCCTTTTGTTGATAGCCCTGCCCAGAAACACTGGGTGCAACTCAAAATGGTTAGAACGCAAAGGTTTATGTTGAGCCAGGTGGTTTGGGGCCAAAAAGCTTGAGAGCCGCTGCTCTGGGATGTGCCCTGCAGCCTCCTGGGGGAGGGGAGGTCACCTCCTCTGAAGCTGGGTTGGGGGGAGAGGGAAGAGGTTTCTGCTGTAGGGCTCCCTAAAGCTGGCCCTGGCCTCTGTCACGTGGTGGGGGGGGGGGTGTCTCTGTGTTTCTGATGTGACTTGAGTTATCGCCCCTTCCTGACAGCACGTCCCTGCCCCCAAAAGTGGGAGCTGGAAAAAAAAAACTGTAAAGAGTCTCTGAGGAGCAGGGTTATGTGCGTGTGGGGGAGACCCCCAGACACCTGGGCACAGAAAGGGCAGCTCCCCTGGGCCCTGACTGGGCTCTCATCGCCCAGCCATCCTCACCACTGCCCTACTTCTGTCCTGCTCCTCATCCCCACCCCCGCTGTTCCCATCCCCTGTTCTCCTCCATCTCCTCCCCCTTCCCTTCTCCTTCGCTCCCCATTTCTACCTGCCCAGCTCTCTGCCCATCCCCATCCTCTCCCTCCTCCCCATCTGTCCCCCTCTTATGTGAGGGGCTTTGCTGGAAATGTCCCTTCCCCCCCCCAGCCAGGGAGATCTCCCCTCCGGGAACAATTCACCCCCCCATCTCGCTCCCTCCCCTCCACATTGTTTCCTCCATTCCCCACAGTTGAAAATTGAGTTCCCCCGTCCCCTCAGGTGACAGTCGGGCTCCTCCATCCCCTCAGGTGACAGTTGGGCTCCCCCATATGCAGCTGCCTAGGTAAGCGCCCCCCAGCCAGAGCCTGCACCGGCACCCACATCCCCTCCCCCACTGCCTGTCCCAGGCGACCACCTGAACCTGCGTCCCCCTTTCCCCAGGTCACAGCTCCCTCCCTGACCCTGCACCCCCCCCCGACACCCCTCCCCCAGGCCAGACTCCTCTCTGGCACCCTGTGACGGCACGTTGGGGTCCCCCGCCTCCTGCACCCCCGTAATGGCACGAACAGACTCCACCAGCCGGTGGAATAGAGGTGGTTTATTGCTTCTTCAGGATACAGCACAGCACAGATGTCATCAGGCTACAGGGCAGGTCTAGGATGCCTCAGCCCCCCTTGATATAGGGAAGGGGGTCTCGGCTTCTAAACCCCCCAGCCTGTAGCTGAGGCTGCTTCCTCCATGCTCCCAGACAGAAACTAACTAACTCTCCTCCAGCCCTGCCCCCCAGCCAGGGCAGACTTCCACCCCCTCCCTGCACCCAGGCTCCTACCCTAAACTCCCTTCTGCACCCAACCACCCCGTCCCAGACCCCAAACCCCTCGGTAGAAATGTGGCCCTTGATCAGTTACCAAAATGCCCCCCCCCATTAAAAATTATTGACCAAGCCTGATACAAATGTTTTTTCAAATGTTGTTTAATCAGAGTTTAAATCCAGTTCTATACAATGAGGAGGGTTGGGGAGAGGGGGACGCAGCTGCTGGCTCCTCAGCTCCCTCACTGGCTGTCTTCCTGCTGCAAGGGAAGCAGAATCCGTCAGCGGTTCATCCCCCAAGGACTCAGGGGTACTGGGCCCCCCGGGATTTCCACCCCCTCCCCCCTGCGCTGAGACTTGTTCTGCTCTCTTGTCACGCCTGTCAGGCCTGCAGCCCGTAGGGTGAGCTCCTGACCCCCCCAGGGCTCCTGACACCTCTGCCCCCTCCCGCCTCCTAGGACACGGTTTCTCCCCCAACCATGCGGGTAGGACATGGGGTGGGGGCAGCCTGAGGAAAGGGGTGGGGGGGACTCACTGAGGGGAAGAGAAGGAGACCCTGCCCCTGCCCCATTCTCCTGCATTTGCTCCTGCTGCTCACCATGTATTCCAGGAGCTGATGGGCCTGCCCCTGCAGGGCGTGGGCCAGGACCAGCCCGGCCTGGCTGTGGCGCCGCAGGGGGGAGCGGGCAGCGAGCAGAGCCTTGTCCAAAAAGCAGTTCTTCTGCTCTGGTGAGAAGAGCTGCCCAAAGACCTGAAATCAAGAGCACAGGAGGTTTCAACTGACGGCCCAGAGCCCGGCCCCAACTCCTGGGTCTAAAACAGCTTCCTCCTCCCCCAAACTCCCTTCCAGACCCTGCACCCAGACGCTCTCCTCAGCCTGCACCCCAAACCCCTGCCTCGGGTCACACCTTCCTCCTGCCCCCAAGGCCCTCCCAGACCTCACCCCCCTCCGCACAACAGAGCAGCCCTAGGCCACTGGCCAACATCTTGGAGCGGCCTCCATCAAAAAGTGTTGCCCCCCGTCCCGCCCTGGTTCCCTCCTACGGGAGATCCGGGCTCCGTGCGTCACTGCCCCTAGGAAGCGCCGCCCCTTTGAAACGCCGGGACAGCGTCACAAAGGGGCAGCGCCGCCCTGTCCACGGCTCGAATAGTCGAGGGAAAATGCATCGACCATTCGATCAGCGACTCACTCCCCGCTCCCCCCCCGCGTCCTACCCGCACGAGGGCCCCAGCCAGCCCCACCCCCGAGCCCTGCCCTGCCCTGGCAGCGCGTCCTTACCTCTCCCACCCTCACGGTGTTGCTGTGAGCCAGGACCCACCTCTCCTTGTACCAGTGCCTGCACCACAGGTCCTCTGCCTGGTGGATGTTGAGGCCTGGAAGAGACACAACAGGGTCATTCTGCTGGCAGGTCTGAGCCCTTCCCCTCCCACGGGCCCCTGCAGGCATCCCTGGGCAAATGGAGGGGCAAAGGAGGCAGAAGGACGGGAACACAGAGGGACGCATCCCCCCTTGGGCCAGTCTGGGGAAAAGGGCTGGGTCCCCTCCCCCCGCCGCCGGCACCCTCAGGGTGTCCCTGGGGCCCAGGTCCCGGCTGGGTTCCTTACCCCTGTGGTGCAGGACTAGTTGGAAGAGGCGGTGCACCCCCTCCCGGGCCAGCTGGCTGACGTCCTCGGAAGGGTCCGAAATGAAAAGGCCCAGCTGGGCCACGTGGTGACCCATCCTCGGCCAGTCGGCGGAGTTCTGAGGGGAGAGAGAAGAGGGGGGGTCCCTCAGCATCCTGTCCCACGCAAACGGCCGCTCCCTGAAAGGCCCAGGGTCGCCCCTCCCCAGGGAAAGGGGAACGCGGATCACTCCCGGCCCATTCCCGACCCTGCCTCTGCCTCCCGGGGACGGTCCAAGCCCCGCGCCCTGCAGCCCCAGACCCCCCCGGCTCCGAGGTCACTTACGTCAAACCCCGGGAGGGTGGTGGCGACTCGCAGCAGGGCCGTGGTGCTGCCAAGGGCCCTGGCTCGCTCCTGGGGCAGGCGGGACTCCAGCCACGGGCTCAGGTGCTGGGGGGGAAAGAGGCAGGTCAGGACCCGTAGGGAGGTGCCGGTTCTGGGCAGAGCCTGGGGCTCCTCTCAGACTGTGCCCCCCCCCCCCCCCCAGGCACTGACACAGCCCCTCTCTCGACCCCCCGGGGAAGCAGGGCCAATGGCCCCGTCCCCCCCACGGGGCTCACCTCCAGAATAAGCTGGAGCCGGGCGGTGTCTGGGGACTCGGCGAGGAGATTGCCCAATAGGACATCGAGGATGTCAGCAAGGCCCCGGCTGAACTCCTGCAAGACAAGGGGGAGCCCTGGGTCAGAGGGGGGGCTGGGGTTGGGGGATCCAGGCCGCCAGAGGCTGCTCCTGCTCCTGGCTGGGGGGGGGGGGGCGAGGGAGGGGACGTACCTGATTGTGGGTGGGCTCCTGCTGCCAGTCCCCAGACACTGTCTGTCCCATGGCCGCCGTCAGCAGGGGGATCAGGAGCTGGGCCGGCAGGGGAGGCTTCAGGGTGCTGGCAGGAGAGAGGGGCAGAGACTGTTAAGTCAGCAGCAGGAGACTTTCCCACTCCCTGGTCAGGGGATCTGCTCTTGGGGGGGGTCGGGGGGGTCGGTACCTGAGGCTGCAGGCGGCGCTGAGGCAATTGGCCAAGACCAGAGGTGGGGGGAGGCCTCCATGATCTCCTGTGAGACCCAAGGAGACAAAGGGGCGTGTGAGACTGGGGCCCCCAAGAGACGCTCACACGGCCAGCGCCCCCACCCAGCAGGATCCAACCCCACTGCCTCCCGCTGCCCTGTAGCCCCCCTGCCCGGCACAGGGCCCCTCCCAGCACCCCCCTCCCAAACCGGGACCAGCTCAGTCCTTGTCCCCAGGCCGTCTCCTGCCCCTCACTGCCCTGGTGACCAGCCTCTGAACCTCCTCATCCCTGCTCCCCAGGCGCATCCCCAGCAGCCCGCTCTGCTGCCTTCCAGCCCCCCGCCCCCATGGCCCGGGGAGACCCCTCCCTGTCCCGAATCCCCCTTCCTGTCCAGCACCCCAGACCTGCCCCATTTCTCTGTCCCTCCCTCCTCCACCAACCCCACCCACCCACCCCCTCCAGCTCTCCTGGACCCACCCATCCCATTTCCAGGTCCCCCACCCACACCCATTGCCCAGGCAGACCCCTGTGCACCCCTCGTATCCCCTCCCCTCATCCCGGCCACCGCGACTCGCTCACCACAATCCTGGCCACCACGGTGTCCCTGCTGCAGCGCGTCGCCAGGGTGCCCTCGCCCCTTTGGAGGGCGGCGAGGCAGGCGGTGGAGATGGCCAGGAGGAACCGCTGGAGGGCGGCTGGGCTCTGCACCCCAGAGAGAGTCTGTGAGCCTGGGGCCTGCCCCCCCCCCCCCCCGGGCAGCGGCAGGGCTCAGGCCTCCTAGCAGTGGAGGTGGGAGCTGCTGGTTGTCCAAGCACCCACACTCCCCCCCCAACTGCTGCCCCAGGCTTGTGGGGGCCCAGCTGGTGCATGACAAGAGACCCCAGCTTGGGGGGCCCATGTCATGCAGGAGAAGGAGCCTCAGGGGGATCCCCAGGGACAAGCCCCTCCCGGGGGGGGAACGTGCTGGGAAGGGGCCGGACACACTCGGGTCCCCCCCGTGTGGAGAAGGTTCCTACCGTGTCCCGGGTGTGGAGCTGCTCTTCGATGTCAAAAATGGACACGTCCTCCACCCAGGAGTCCACCAGCTCCTGGCAGCGCTCCGGTGAGGCGCAGGGGGACTCTGTGCGGGAGGGAAGGGAACAGGGTGACTCCAGTGGCCAGCAGGGGTCACGCGCCCCCATGTCAGGGACCCAGGGCAGGTTGGGCCCCACACGCCCCTCGCAGGGACCCATCCCCCTTCCACCCTCACATCTGCCAACGCCCTCAGCAGAGCCCCCACCAGGAACAAGAGAGCCAAGCAGCAGCCCCCGCCCCCATCCATTGCCCTGGCTGCGGGGCAGACACTGGGGCTGCCCCTCCCCGCCCCCCCCGGGTACTGGGTGAGCCCCTGGGCCCAGCGTGTTCACGGCCCCTCACCTGGGTCTGAGCGGCTGCGGGAGGTGGCCCGGCTGCAGCTGGAGGCCCAGGCGCTGCTGCTGACGGACCTGGACCCACAGCTGCAGGGGCTGGTGCGGGGAGCGACGGGCTGGGGGCTCCCGGAGACTGGCAGGTCCCCGGGGGCCGGGCAGGGCGATGCCCCCTGGTGGTAATGGGGGCTGAGCTCCCGGGGCAGATGTTTCTCTCCACAGAGGAGGAGGCCCCAGAGCCACCCTACCCGGCTGCCCCGCTGGGCTGGGTCCCGCCTTCCCAGCCGCCCCTGGAGCCAGGTCCGGGTGGGCCTGGCCGGTGGGCGAGTCGCCCCGAGCTGGTGGGATTCAGCTTCCCCGCCCGCGGGGACGGAGGAGCTGCTCCCCACCGGCACTGGGGCCATCTTCAGGGTGTTTTTGAAGAATTGTCTGAAGCGTTTGGCCATTCTGCAAATGAGAGGAGCAAAGGGGAGCTTGGGGCGCAGCCTGAAGAGCGAAATCCAGGGGTTCCAGCTCCCCAGAGCGACTGCCCCCAGCCCCCAAATGGCCCCTTGCTTATCGGCTTGGTCTTGCACAGGCACTGCAAGGACCTGAGGGTATGTCTACACTACAATGTTAGTTCGAACTAACGGACGTGAGTTCGAACTAACATTCCTAGCCCTCCCCAGCTTTCCCTGGTGGCCACTCTGGCCAACACCAGAGAAACTCTATTGCCCCCCTCCAGGCCCCAGACCCCTTAAAGGGGCACGGGCTGGCTACGGTGCCCGTGCCAGGTGCAAGCCTGCCAGCACCCAGCTAGCAGACCCTGCACCTGGCACGGCACAGAGCCACCCACCCGATGTCCCCCAGCCCACCCCCTCTTCCCGGGACCAGACTGGCGGCTCCCGGGAGCTTGCCCGGGACCGCAAGAGGCGGGCACCCAGCTGGGCTAGTGCGGATATCGTGGACCTCGTCCACGACCTCCGCACTAGGTCACAGGAAAGTGGATGGCTAGGGCAGGAGAGCTGCCAGCCTGGCCACCCAGGAGCAGGTGTGCATGAAAATCAAGGGGGTCCACTGAGACCCCGGACCCTGAGACCTGAGCTTACAATGGCCGTCCTGGGTCAGACCAAAGGTCCATCTAGCCCAGTAGCCTGTCTGCCGACAGCGGCCAACCCTAGGGACCCTGGAGGGGATGGACCGAAGACAGTGACCAAGCCATTTGTCTCATGCCATCCCTCTCCAGCCTTCCACAAACCTTGGGCAGGGACACCACTCCTACCCTCTGGCTAAGACTACTCCATGGACCCAACCTCCATGACTTGATCTCACTTCCCTTTAAACTCTGTTCCAGTTGTAGCCTTCACAGCCTCCTGCAGCAAGGAGTTCCACAGGTTAACTATTTGCCTTGGGAGATAGGCCGGGCCTTGCCCACACAAAACCCGCCAATCTGAAGCAGATTCTCACCAGCAACTACACAACGCACCATAATCACTCGAACTCAGGTACCAATCCTTGCAACAAACCTCGCTGCCAACTCTGCCCACATATATACACCAGCAACACCATCACAGGACCTAACCAGATCAGCCATACTCTCACTGGTACATTCTCCTGCACATCCACCAACGTAATATATGCCATCATGTGCCAACAATGACCCACTGCTATATACATCGGCCAAACAGGACAGTCCCTACGGAAAAGAATCAATGGACACAAATCTGATATTAGGAACGGCAACATACAAAAACCTGTAGGGGAACACTTCAATCTTCCTGGACACACAATTGCAGATCTAAAAGTAGCCATCCTGCAGCAAAAAAACTTCAGGACCAGACTTCAAAGAGAAACTGCGGAGCTACAGTTCATCTTTAAGTTTGACACAATCAACTCTGGATTAAACAAAGACTGTGAATGGCTTGCTAACTACAAAAACAGCTTCTGCTCTCTTGGAATTCACACCTCCAGATCAGCTGCTAGAAGTGGGCCTCATCCTCCTTGATTGGATCCACCTCCTCATCTCCAGCCTGATCCTGGCCTGCATATTTATTCCTGCCTCTGGAAATTTACACTACATGCATCTGACGAAGTGGGTCTTTGCCCACGAAAGCTTATGCTCCTACACTTCAGTTAGTCTATAAGATGCCACAGGACTCCTCGTTGCTTTTGCAGATTCAGACTAACACGGCTACCCCTCTGATACTTAACTTTCTCTTACTAGTTTGAAGCCTGCTACCCATTCCTTTTCTCTGGTGTCCTCTAGTCCTTCTTTATGGGAACTCATGAAGAACTTTTCTGAATGCACCCTCTCCATCCAACCCCTGCTTTTAGAGACCTCTAGCCTGTCCCCGCTCCATCTCCTCTTTTCTAAGCTGAACAGTCCCAGTCTCTGTAGCCTCTCTTCATCTGGGACCTGTTCCCAACCCCTGATCATGTTAGTTGCCCTCCCCTCTCCCAGCCTTTCTCTTCCCCTCTCCCACCTCCTTTTCCCAGTCTCCCCCAGTTGTGTTCAATAAAGATAGAGTCAATGTTGGAAGAAACGTTATCTTTATTTTGTACATCAGGAAGGGGGGCTAGGGAAGGGTAAGTGGAAGGAGGTGAGGGAGGAATGGGGTACGAGCCCCCGATGGGGAGGACTGGGCTGGCTCTGCGGGCTTCTGGGGGTGGAAGCTCTCCTGCAGCCCCCCAGTTGCCCCCTCTCCCCAGATGGCAGCCTGCGGCAAGTGCAGCCGGGCTCATGGCCGAGTGCTGTGATGTGCCCAGTGTGGGCACTCCGGGCAATCCAAGCCAGGACTGCTTTGCAAGCAGGGCACCCCTGAGAACTGTCTGTCCGGGGTGGGGCTCGGGACCCTTTAAGCGCAGCCCTCGGCTAGCCTGAGACAGCATCTCCACGCTCTAAGTCCTCCTCTGATGCCCTGCCGGCACTGCTTCCGGCCATCCTTAAGCCCTGTTCAGGGTCCACTCAATGTGGACATGCTAGTTCGAATTAGCAAAACGCTAATTCGAACTAGTTTTTAGTTCTAGACGCGTTAGTTCGAATTCGCTTAGTTCGAATTAACTCTTTAGTGTAGACATACCCTGAGTCTCCTACCCATCAACAGCCCCTGCTCAGCCAATCAGGGGCGAGTCTAAGCTGTGGGGGGTGGAGCTTTCTTCTGAAAGACACCGGCATAGACCTGTTCCAGCCCCACCTCACCAGTCCCCACAACGGGGGCTGCATCCCCCGCCCCACGGGCTCCTGCAAATCTCACCCCATCCCTCAGCTTGTCTGTTGTGTCACAAGCTGGGGGGGGGGGGGCAGCAGGGGAAGGGCACAAAAGAGGTAAGAACAGAGCAGAAATGCGGCGGGATGGAGGAACCCAGCCGGCCCCGGGCGGGATCCAAACCCCTGGGGGCTCTTACCTTTTGCACAAAGCTGTCGGGATGTGGAACTCACAGAGCACAAAGGAACCGTGAGGAGGAGACGCACCAGAGCTAAAGCAACCGGGGGTCTCCAAAGTCCCCTGGGCCCGCCCCCCCCTTTATCAGCATGAGATGTGGGTCCCTCTGTGAGGTCACCACTTCCCCACCTGCCCTTTGCCTCATATGCTGAGGGCTGCCCAAAGCCACTGTGAGGTCACTGCCCCCCCCCCTCACCCCTGCCAGGCAAATGTCCTTCCTCTAGCCATCCCTCTGGGAAGTTTGAGCCATTCCTAGGGGTCCCCCCACTCCCTGACTGGGCATCCTGCGGCCAGCAGCTCCAGTAGCCCCACAGGCTGCTCCCTGCCCTACACTGCAGGCTTCTTGCACGAGAACTGTTTCACGCAGGAGTTCTTGAGCAAAAGGTCTCGTGCAAGACCGCCTCCACCCTGCCATGTGCTTTTGTACAAGAGTGTCCATGGCAGTTGAATGCTCTCTTGCGCAAGAAAGCTCTGATGGCCATATTAGCCATAAAAGTGTCTTGCTCAAGAAGCCCCTGGAGCCTGTCCACGCTGCCTTCTTGCACAACAGCTCTTGCACAAAAGGGGCTGATTCCTCGTGGGGAGAGGAATAACTCTTGTGCAAGAAGCCCTCTTTTCTGATGCTTCACTGCAAATTTACTTGCGCAAAAATTCATGTGCAGTGTAGACATGCCACAAGTTTTTGCACAAGAACAGTTGTTCTTGAGCAAAATGCCCGCACTGCAGCCGCACTGCAGCCGCAATGTGTACGTTAGGCATGTCCACTGGGAGCAGAGGAGAGGGTAGAGGAGCGGGGTCCTGGGATGGGCATGTTAATGTGGGGTGCACCCTTGGCTCACTCTGCACCTTTTGGGTGACCCTGCCTTGTTCTGTGCCTCAGTTTCCCCCCACTGCACCATGGGACCAGGGACTCTGCCCCACCTCGGTGTGCTTGGATGCAGTCAGGCCAGTCTGTGACAATTATAAAATTGTCAGACATATGGATGAACATAATTTGTTGGGGAAAGTCAACATGGTGTCTGTAAAGGGAAATCATGCCTTACTAATAGCCAGAGTTCTTTGAGGGAGTCAACTATCATGTGGTCAAGGGGGATCCAGTGGAGATAGTGCATTTAGATTTCCAGAAAGCCTCTGACAAGGTCCCTCACCCAAGGTTCTTAAGTAAAGCAAGTTGTCATGGGAGAATAGGCTCGGCTTATGGTCTCCCCATAACCCTCCTGCAGCTGGTTCTGCCGCATCCAGCCGCTCAGACCCATACCCTCCCCATTGGACACATGCCTCAGTTTACCTCCAATGGGCACATGCCCTGGTCTCAGATCTCCCCACAGGCGCATGCCTCTGGCTCTCTGCAATACTCACCGAGGAAAAGGATGGTGAGAGCAGATCCCATAATAGGGCAGTGAAGGGTACCACCGATCCCCTAATGCGCAGCTCCACCCCTCCTCAAATAAGGTGCTCAGCTGGTGGTTGCAGCTACAGGAAGTCAATAATATTTCATCTCTTCTGGTATCCCTTGCCTCTTATCAGCAGGCGACATCTCGTGCAATCACAGTTAATTAGAGGTCTTTGCAAAACCGAGGAAATGATCAGCCTGGCTCAGTGTCCTGCAGCTCCAGCTTGTCCGTATCTCTGTGGGGAGAAAGGGAAGTCTCCTCTGTCTGTGGGGAGCCAGGAGACCACAGGTTCTGAAATTCAATCATTGACTGACCATTATTTCCATGACGATTCCCCTCCCCCTTTCTTTGTTTCTAGATCCAAGTGGTTGGTGACTCATGTAAATAAAATCAGGAAGTGATCATGCAATTAAAGGAAGCTGTTGTGAGGCCTGTTAGTGAAGGGACAGAGTTAAGGGTGTTTAGGGAACAGTAAGTGGCATTTCCTGGCTTTGGAGGCTTTGATTCTTTAAAGCCTCCTGCTCAGCTTGCAAACCTGCCCACGTGCAACACAAGCCCTGGCACCATGCGAGGAATGGGCATGAAGGGGAACACCTGGGTTCACTGCCCCTTGCACCATAGCTGAGCGGTGTTGGCGGCTTTACACTGTAACGCTTGGTTCTAAGGGTCTTTAGTCAGCCTGTGAATTAAATCAGCCAGGTTCAAAAGAAAATGGGAGCAAGAGAAATTCCATTCAACCCAATGGGTCACCAACCAGGAGAGACTCAGGGACTTTCCCATGTGCCACATAAACCTTGCCCACTGAGCTGCCAGTGGGTGTGTGGCTAGGCCCCTAGAGAGGGACATAAGCTGTGTTTGTGCAGCTGCTGGCTACCTGGCAGGAGTAAGCTAGTAGTCAGGCACATTTGGCCCTGGTCCCAGCTCTGGGAGGGGAGTGGGGACTAAGGGTTAGAGGAGGAGGTTGGGAACTAGGACTCCCATGTAACAGCTAAGAACCAAGCCCTTTCTGTTTGCAGATCCTGGTTGGGCCTGGGCAGCCCTTAGACCTGCTGTGGGGAGCCAGGCTCATAAGCCTCCCCCAGCAACACACAGACAGCCCCTTCCCTCCCCCTCTCCCCCCCCCCCCCCCCGCCCGCCAGCTGCAGAACGATACAGATGCTGAGAGCATCTCTGGGCAGGCTCAGCTGAAGGGACTTGCCCCAGGCCAGGTGTTCCCCTCCCTTGGAGACCAACATCATTCCCCTTCTCATGGGCCCACAGGTCACATCCACACTTGGCCCGTTGGCCCTGGGGGAACCCGCTTCAGGGCGACAGCCCCTTCTCGTATGGTCCTTGGGGCCACACACTCCTGGGGGGGCACTAGAGCCCTTTATTTCCAACCTTCTACTGTGCTGCTTTCCATGGGAACCTCCCAACCAGCACACACAGGGACAAGGGCCGGCAATTCCTCCTGTGGCCGCTAGGTGGCGCTGCAGCCTTGCACTGCCCCGTTCCCCAGAGAATCTGGATTTGTGCTGATCTGATCTGGCCCCTCTGCATTTGATGGGATAAATGAGGCCCTGTTGCACTCGCGGCTGGCTGAGTCAGGCTATGTCTGCACTCGCGGCTTCTTGCCTGAGAAATATGCAAATGAGGCTAAGCGTGGAATATCGCCTAATGAGCCACCATTTTTGCAGAAGAGGCTCTTGCGCCAGAAGGAGCTGTCTGCACTGCCCCTTTCTGTGCAAGAAAAACCCTCTTGCGCGATGCTGTTACGCCGATTATTTTCAGGAATAACGGCATTGCGCAAGAGTGTAAAGCTGCAAAGTTGCCATCCCCACTCAGCTATGCAGCAAAGAGCATCAAACCCATCACACCTGCTTTTCTCCCCATCACACCTGTTCTTCTCATGGTGCCAGGGCTCATGTTGCACATGGGCAGGATTGCAGGCTAAGCAGTAGGCTTTGAATAGTCAAACTCTCCGGAACCAAGAAATGCCACTTACTGTTTCCCAAACACCCTTAACTCTGCCCCCTCATGCACATGCCTTATGACACCTTCCTTTAAATGGTCAGTCAAAGACTGAATTTCAGATCCTGTACACATCTGTGTCAAGGCTGTCCCCAACTCTGGCATGATGAATGCAGAAGTGGGTCCCTCAAAAGCACTCCAAAATCTTGCCTCTGCAGGCTCTGGTACAACTCCTCCCCCTAAAAAAATCCTAATACCCAGATTTTGGGGAATCTGCTGCCACCACCTAAGTAAATCCAAGAAAACCAGGGAAGAGATCACTTGGGAAACCTCCTACCTAAGGTAATACTCTCCCCGTGCCCCAAGCTCTGTTTTACTTGGAGTTGGGAAAACAGGAGATTCACAGACAACAATGAACTCTGCCCTTGTAAGTAGGCACTGAGTCCTAAGGACACAACAATCAACCAATCCCGGTTAATTACAAGATACAACAATTCTTTATTATCAAAATAAAACTACAGTAGCAAGCACAGTAAAGTGGTTAGATGGAAAGAGCCACCAAATTGATAAAGATACTCAGGGAAACCCCATGGGCTAAAACTTGGTTACAAAGAAAAAAGAAAAACACAATTAACAGCTTAGACATTATTTCCAAATCCCCAAACAAGGAAAACAACAAATCCTGACGGACTAGCTAAACTTTTCCCTACTTACACATTCTAAGAAATCCGTTCTTGGAGAGAGAATCATAGAATCATAGAATACTAGGACTGGAAGGGACCCCGAGAGGTCATCGAGTCCTGTCCCCTGCCCCCTTGGCAGGACCAAATACTGTCTAGACCATCCCTGATAGACATTTATCTAACCTACTCTTAAATATCTCCAGAGATGGGGATTCCACAACCTCCCTGGGCAATTTATTCCAGTGTTTGACAACCCTGACAGTTAGGAACTTTTTCCTAATGTCCAACCTAAACCTCCCTTGCTGCAGTTTAAGCCCATTGCTTCTTGTACTATCCCCAGAGGCCAAGATGAACAAGTTTTCTCCCTCCCCCTTATGACACACTTTTAGATACCTGAAAACGACTATCATGTCTCCTCTCAATCTTCTCTTTTCTAAACTAAACAAACCCAATTCTTTCAGCCTTCCTTCATAGGTCCTGTTCTCTAGACCTTGAATGAGTCTTGTTGCTCTTCTCTGGACCCTCTCCAATTTCTTCACATCTTTCTTGAAATGCGGTGTCCAGAACAGGACACAATACTCAAACTGAGGCCTAACCAGCGCAGAGTAGAGCAGAAGAATGATTTGTCATGTCTTGCTCACAACATACCTGTTAATGCATCTCAGAATCATGTTTGTTTTTTTTGCAACAGCATCACGCTGCTGACTCATATTCAGCTTGTGGTCCACTATAACCCCTAGATCCCTTTCTGCCGTACTCCTTCCTAGACAGTCGCTTCCCATTCTCCCATTTCCCTCAGTCTTGGAAGAGACTACTCTACCTCTCAAACACAGAAGAGAGAGAGAAAACCCCTGTTTTTCAGTTTGAATTTTCTACCTGCATTGTTATTGACTTACCACCTGATACTTGGCTAGCTACAGGGTTAACCCCTTAGTCACCAGACACTGGTCAGCACTCCTGATTATGACAACCCGGCTCCCAGCCTAGTGTACCCTCCCCAAAGAAGACGACCTCCCTCCCTTCCTCCCTCCCTCCCTCCCCACAGAGACATGGACAAGCTGGTGCTGCTGGACATTTGGCTAGGCTGATGATTTCAGGGTTTCCTCGGTTTTGCAGAGACCTCTGGTAACTGTGACCACATGAGATTTTGCCTGCAGATGAGAAACAAGGGGTGGTGGATGCAGTGGAACTCCTTATTTGAGGCTGGGTGGAGCTGGGAAAAGGGGTGTGGCTGGTGCCCCTCACTGGCCCATTATGGCATCTGCTCTCACCATCGTTTTCCTCAGTGAGTATTGCAGATAGACAGGAGTGGACAGGGTGGATCTGAGACCAGGGGGTGGGCCCATTGGGGTGGGTCTGAGACCAGGGGGTGGGCCCAGGGGCTGGGTCTGAGACCAGGGGGTGGGCCCATGGGGGTGGGTCTGAGACCAGGGTGTGTGCCCACAGGGAGAGGGGAGGGAATCTGAGACCAGCACATGTACCCATGGGACTGAGGGTGAGGCATGTGAATGGGTGGGGCAGTACCAGGTGCGGGCGGGGGAAGGGATTCAGGAGAGACCATAAGCTGAGCCTGTTCTCTGGGGGTTGTCACTGCATCACTCTCTGGGGACCATCCTCCCTGCCCCATTGATCTAGTGACTTCCTCTATGGGGGCAGAGGACAGGTGCTGACTGCGGCATACAGGATGGGTTTGGGGACAGGGCCCCCCGCTTAGTCTGCAGCGCTGGGGGGTCCAGCTCGGCATAGGTGAGTCCCTTAGTGCTGGGGTTGGGCTCCTGGGGTAGGGAGGGAAGAGAGTCACTATGGCTACGTCTACACTGGCCCCTTTTCCGTAAGGGGCATGTAAATTTCACCTATCGTCGTAGGGAAATCCGCGGGGGATTTAAATATCCCCCGCGGCATTTAAATAAAAATGTCCGCCGCTTTTTTCCGGCTTTTAAAAAAGCCGGAAAAGAGCGTCTAGACTGGCCCCGATCCTCCGGAAAAAGTGCCCTTTGAAGTAAGAATAAGAGCCTCCCCAAACCCATCCTGTATGCCGCAGTCAGCACCTGTTTCAGCTCCGGTCATATCCACCCTGTGGGAACAAGGCATTATTGTCCCCTGTTCCAGCCCCTGTAACACCCCTATCCTCCTCCCAGTTCGAAAAGCTGATGGTAAATCATGGTGGTTTGTTCAGGATCTTCAAGCTATTAACTGCATTGTTGTACCCACCTTTCCTGTAATCCCTAACCCAGCAACTAATCTGGCTTCTATCCTGCCAGATGCAACTCATTTTACTGATGTTGATCTGTGTTCTGCTTTCTTTTCTGTCCCGGTTCACCCTAAGTCCCAGTATCTTTTTGCCTTTTCTTACAAGGAGCAGCAGTATGCTTCCCAAGGGGTACACAGAAAGCCCGTCTTACTTTTCCCAAGCATTAGCCAAAGACCTTGTTGACCTGGTCTTCCCCTCTGGGTCCACATTGGTCCAATGTGTAAATGATCTACTCCTCTGTTCCCCTTCATTATCTGCCTCAGAAACTGACTCTTTAGTGCTTCTCACTGCCCCCCCAGCCACCTTAGGGTTACCTGACTACTGTAAGCCTTTACCCTTTTCTGCCACGAGCAATCTGGTTGTGCACTTGGGGTTCTTACTCAGGAGCATGGTGGCAAAAATCGTCCAGTAGCTTATTTCTCTGCCACCTTGGATCCTGTTGCCCAAGGTCTACCCCCCTGTCTGCGTGCTGTGGCTGCCGCGGCACGCCTAATTGAAATGTCTGAGTCCCTTGTCCTCTGCTCTCCTGTTTCTCTCATGGTCCCTCACTCTATAGATACTCTCCTGCTGCAATGTAATACAGCTCACCTTTCCTCTGCCCGCCTCACTTTTACTGCTTTCGGCTTCGCATATCACCATAAAGTGCTGTTCTCAGTTGAACCCTGCCACTCTCCTTCCTCTGGCTAATGACGGTGAACCCCACGACTGCCTTGCAAGTGTCTCTGCTGTCACCGTCTCATGCCCCGACCTTTCTGATGTCCCTCTCTCTAACTCCGACCTTGTGTTATTCACTGACGGTTCCTGCTTTAGAGATAGCCAAGGTCGTCTCCTCGCAGGATACGCTGTGGTATCACTCTCTGAAACCCTAGAAGCTGCGCCTTTACCTTCTGTGACCTCAGCACAAGTCGCTGAACTAGTTGCCCTAACCCGCGCTTGCTTTCTGACTGAGGGACGCTCCGCCAGCATTTATACTGATTCTCGATATGCTTTTGGGGTTGTACATGACTTTGGCACCCTCTGGCAAGCTCGGGGTTTCCTTACCTCTGCTGGTACCCCTATCAAGAATGGCCCCTACATTGCTGCTCTCCTGTATGCACTCCCATCTGCATTAGCTATTGTTAAGTGCCCTGGTCACTCCACAGCAGATACTGATGTTGCTAAGGGTAATGCTGCCATAGAACCTTCCCCAGGTGCGTTTCTCGGTTCCCTTTCTGTTTCTGTACCACCGCAGTCCCTTTCTAAAGTCACCCTGCTCCTGGTTTTTGATCTGAGGAAGTGGGTCTGGCCCACGAAAGCTCATCATCTAATAAACCATCTTGTTAGTCTTTAAAGTGCTACATTGTCCTGCATTTTGCTTCACCTGCTCCAAGACTCTGCCTCAGAAACAGAAAAAGACTCCTGGGTCGCCCAGGGTTGCTCTCTACACCCTGATTCCCTTTGGCGCCCCCTTATTGGTGCCTTTGTGGCCCCCTTTTCGCTCTACCCAGCTCTGGCTGCCCTGCTACACGGCGTTTCGCATGTCGGAAAGGAGGGTATGATCTCTGCTGTAACTAAGGCAGAATGGTGGGCCCCCCATTTCAGCTCTTTTGCAGCTCACCACTGTGCCGCCTGTACCACTTGCCAAAGCTACAATGTTGGCAAACCTGTAAAGGTAGCTCAAGGGTTCTGGGGCCTGCCCCAAGCACTGTTCTTGCATTGGCAGCTTGATTTTGTACAAATGCCTGTGTGTCAACTATATGAATTTATTTTGGTTATGGTATGCTTATTTTCGGGTTGGATTGAAGTCTTTCCTTGTCGCAAAGCTGATTCGCTGTCTGTTGCCAAATGTTTGTTAAATCATATTATGCCTGCCAAAGAAACTCCTGCCACTCTGTCCAGTGACCGGGGTACACGTTTTACTGAACAACTTGTTCAGCACCTGGATCGTGTGTTACATGTCACACACCTGCTGCACTGTCCCTACCATCCCAAAGACATAAACTAAGTCCTTTTGAAATTGTTTATGTGAACAATGGCTACCATTACTCCAGTCTCAGACTTGAACTTGACTCACAGTACACTCCTTCAGTACTGCAAGGGACTAATGCAAGCTGTAAGTCACTTCCATTCACAGGTTCGAGCCGCCTGGCCGACGGAACCCACCTCGGATGCCTGCCACACTCTCGAGACAGGTGATTGGGTCTACGTACGACACCACCAACGAAAACACGCCATGGAACCCCGGTGGAAGGGCCTGCATCAGGTGCTGCTCACTGCCCAGACGGCTGTTAAGTTATCCGGCATCGCAGCATGGATACAGGCTTCGCAGTGTAAGAAGGCACCATCCCCAGCGGACCAATCATCACCTCAGGACCATGCAGAGTCAATTTTGACTCCAGAAGAAGACGTAGAGGAACAGCCTGCAATACCTTACAACCTACGTTCGCGTAAGGATTGCCTGAAGCAGATGAGGACCAAAAGCAAGGCCCAAGAAGAAGCAGTAGTGAGCCTAGCGCCTGCTGCCTGGTGGACATAAAACCGTAACTGCGGTTCCCTCAGTGGAGGTTGTCAGAACCAAAAGGGTCTTGCCTCCAACATGTGCCTCTGGTGGGGCCTGTTCCTCGGCCACTGGTGTCTTAAGATCTGGGTGAATCCACAATGACAATGACAATTCTTTTATCCACCAGCAAGTATGGATCGCTCAGACCCTTAATATCTCTAATTGCTGGGTCTGCAGCCACATTCCATCCCACTCACAAGCTGGTTCCTGTCTTGGCAATCCCACTTAATTCCCCAGGCCTCACCCGTTTAACAAGACATGGAACAGTAATGACACTTGGGAAGCAGTGGGAATAATTGTGGGAATAAATGTATCTAAACGGATAAGTGTGGAGGAGAAAAAAGGTCACTGGTGTTTGGTGTGTAATGGGACGGGGCTGAATCTGGGGAGGAGCAGTTGTCTCCAGCATATTGTAACATCAGTACAATCTTTAATGCCATGCAAATAACACCACTCCCCGTAAGGAGAATCACCGTGTGCCCTTCGGGGGATATTACTCCTCCTTTGTAGACACCTATATGGCAAAGGGGTGCAACCGACCCTTCCCGGCTTTGATAGGGCATCATTGGGTCTGTGGAACAAAGGCCTATACCACATTACCAGTTAACTGGTCAGGTATCTGTTATCCCGCCCAACTCTTCCCACAATTCCGAGTGTTAGAGTCCTTCCCATGAGAACGCCTCCGTAATTTTAGGCGAAAAAGAAGGGACTTGTCGGATGCCCAATGGTATGTGAATCACATAAGCCCTTTAACTTGGGAAGAGGCTATTGGTGGTTCCTTTGACCCACTTGGGGGAGTAATACATCATGCAAAAAGGCTTCTGAGGTTACAAACAGTAGTTAAAATCATGGAAAATGAAACTGGAAAAAGTTTAAGGGCCCTGGCCAAAGAAACAGGAGCGATCAGACAAGTGGTCCTCCAAAACCGTCAGGCATTGGATATAGTGCTGGCAGCAAAAGGAGGGACCTGTGCTCTCATTGGCAAAGAATGTTGTGTATATATACCAGACAACACCAATGATATAATAGATCGCGCTAGCTACTTAAAAAAGATTGCATACCTTTCCAACGAAGAGCCAAGTTCCCTGTGAAAATGGCTAAGTAACTTGTCCAATTTCTCTGGCATAGGAAACTGGTTGTTTCAGGAAGCCCTGACTATCCTATTTGGAATCTTAATAATTTTTGTATGTTTTCAGTTAATCTCCTGTTGTATCCAAAACTGTGCAAGACATGTCACAGACATGTCCCCTCACCAGAGGGCTAATCTGATGCTTTTAAATATCACTAATGAACAAAAAGACAAAGAACGGTTAATGCAAGGAACCCAGTAATTGTTGGTCATAGGCGAGGCTTGACCAAAAGGAGGGATTGTGAAAGTAGAAAGAATTATACTGTAGGAGAAAGATGAATTGTACTGTAATAATTGAATAAGTTGAAGGAATTCTGTTTGTCTTTTAAGAGGAAGAAGAAAAGTATGTTAATGTTGATTGTAGGTATGCAGATGAAGGTGCTAGCCAATTTGGGCCTGAGTTTAACAGGAAGAGAAACATTAGGTGTTAGACAGAAAGCAATTCTAGATAATCAGGGAGATATAGCCAGGAGATTGCTGTGTGCTTGATATTGAAATGAAGATACTTAACCACACTAATAATGTGAAGTTTTGCCACACCCTTTGATCTTGTTAACTTGGCCTTTTGACTGTATAAAATCAAGGGGTTTGAACCTTGTATGGTACTCACATTTTCTGAATGCATTTTAGTAAAGCTTTGCTGAAATAAACAGAGCAGTCTGCCAAATCTGTGAGTCCTGTCTGACTTTAACACTTCCCAGGGTGCCCTGGTGGCCACTCCAGCCTCAACCAAGATCACTCCTCTCCTTCCTCCCTCCCCGGAGCCTTTAGGGGTTGACTCTGGCCACAGTGTCTGTGCCAGTTCCAAGCCTGCCAGGCCAGAGCCAGCAGTCACTACCCCTGATCCAGTGGCCCCCAAACATGAGCCAGCAAAGACTGGCAGCCAGCCCTCCACCACTCGCCAGGAGCAGTCTGCCAGCTCCCAGGAGCCTGACAGGGGCTGGAGAAGGCGGGCACCTTCCTGGTCCAGGGTGGAGATCATGGACCTTATTCAGGTTTGGGGGGATTGCCCCCAATGTCCATGATCTCTGCACTAGAGAGAGGAATGCGGCCGTCAATGGCAGGATAGCTGCCAGCGTGGCACTAAAGGCCACATGTGAACCCAGGAGCAAGTTTGCATGAAAATCAAGTTGGTCTGGAGAGCCCCCCAACCCTGAGCCTTGACCTTCCCCTCCCCTTTCTTCCCCTTGCTTCCTCCCCCCAAGTTTTCCCCCTTCCCTCTCCCCCCCTCTCTTCTCCTCTCTCCCGCCTCCTTTCCCCAGTCTCACCAGAGTTTCATTCTCCCCCCTCTCCCCCGGGGTTTTGTTAAATAAAGACAGTTTGTGTTCATGAAAATACGTGTATTTTATTTGACATCAGGAAGGGGGCTTAGGGAGAGGTAAGTGGAAGGACGTGAGGGAGGAATGAGGCACAAGCCCCCAGTGGGGCAGACCAGAGAGGCTCTGAGGGCTCCTCAGGATGGAAGCTCTCCCGCAGGGCCTCCTGGATACTGACAGCCCCCTGATGGACCTCTCAGATGGCAGCCTGCAGAAAGTTCAGACAGGTCCGCAGCAACACGTCCACGAAAAGCACCAGAGTGCCCAGGGGCAGCTCTGGCTTCATGTTGCAGAGTGCTGTGATGTCCCGAGTGAAGGCAACCAGAGCACACAGAGACAAAATGGTTTCCTGTCCCTCATGGAGGTAGGCAAGCAAGCAGGGAAACCTGAGAACTGGCTGTCCAGGGGGGTGCCTTTAAGCACAGGCCTCAGACAGCCTCAGGCAGCAGCCACACAAAGTAACTCCTGACCTGATGCCCTGCCGGACCTGGTTCTGTCCGGCCTTAAATGCGATTCACCGTCCACTCAGTGTGGACGCGCTATTTCGAAATAGCAAAACGCTATTTCAAAATGCATTTTGTGTGTAGACGCGCTATTTCGAAATAAGATATTTTGAAATAATGCTGTAGTGTAGACATACTCTGAAAGAAGAAATCAGGCCCCTGAGTAATTGAAACAGATACTTCAAAGAGTTTAATTGGAAACATGTGCACAGTAAATACAAACACGATATTATTTACAGGGGAGGGTTATTTACAGGTGACTGTTTGTGAGGCACAGCATGGCCAGCACCTGAGAAATAAACTTAAAGAGTCATCAGCATTTGTACAATGCCCCTTAATAAATATAATAATATGGGTTGGGATTAAGCTGCTGGATATGGAATGGAAAACAATCTCCAAAACAGGAAACACCACAAGATTAGGGGAACTCCTATTACCTAATATAGTGAATTATCAGAAAGTGTCAATTCAACAGGGGAAAACACTGATCCCCTTCCCATATTCAGCCATCACAGGAAGATTCTCTCCCCATTGAGAACCACAGACAATGATATCCCAGACCCCCTCAGCCTTTTACCCTCCTTTGCTAACTGTTGTCTGGTGACTCCTCATAGGCCCAGAACCCAGGAGGGCAAGAGTAAAGTGCTGAGAGAGACTAGAAACCTAACTATTCAGGAAACTTTTTCTATGAGGTGGAGGATCATAGCCTCTAAATTTGGAGGACGAATGATATCTGCTGAGTACCTTCTTTGAAGGGCAGAGTGTTCTGAACTCCCAATATCATCAGAGGGAGTTTGAGGACACTCAGCAACTTATGAGACTGGACAATACAAGCACAGTTAAAGGCCCTGGATATCTAAAGGAAATCACCAAAATCCACAGTTAGATGCTTAAATGCCAATTAAAGCCACCCTTAGTGAATTCCCCCGGCATGTGGAATCCCCTAAGTAGTATAAGGGCCCTACCATCAATCAAACGTTAGCCCTGCCCCCTGATCCCGGAAGTCCCGCCCCCTGACCGCCAGAATTCCCTTCTCCCCTGTCACCAGAAGTCCGGCCACTGGATGGTAGTACATCCGGGTCAAGAGGGACAGCTGACCGGGTGTCATGTGACCCCCGTTAGGCCCGTCCCCTGTCACCGGAAGTCCTGCCTTTGGGGGTAATACATCCGGGGTCAAGAGGGGCAGGTGACCGGAAGTAAGGAGTGTCATGTGACCCCTCTAAGGACTCGCCCCGCCTCCCTCAACCAATCAGGAAGGGTTTTTCCCCTGTAGGACCGCCCCGCGAACCGCTTTAACCAAGCGGGGGGGCAGTTCTGGGACCGGATGACCCGCCCCGCAGTGGGTTGTGTGACCCCTCTAAGAACTTGCCCCGCCTCCCTCCACCAATCAGGAGGGGGTTTTTCCCTGTAGGACCGCCCCGCGAACCCCTTTGACCAATCGGGGGGCAGTTTTGGGACCGGATGACCCACCCAGCAGTGGGTTGTGTGACCCCTCTAAGAACTCGCCCTGCCTCCCTCTACCAATCAGGAGGGGTTTTTTCCCTGTAGGACCACCCCACAAATCGCTTTGACCAATCCGGGGAGTGCAGTTCCGGGACCCGTTGACCAGACCGGAGACGGGTCGTGTGACCCCTCTAAGAGCTTCCCGTGACACCCTTTGCCAATCAGAGCATAGCACTTCCCCGTAAGTTCTAGCGCCACACAAAAGAGGCCATCTTGTTCCAAGAGCGCGTGTTTCAGAGAGCGTGCAAACGCTGAGCGGTAACATGGCTTCTTTCACCAACTTTGTTTTGGTGCCGAGAAGAAAGCGCTACATCAGCAACAGTTCCGAGGAGGAAGGAGAAGTTGAAGGGAGCCCTTTGACCCACCCGCTGATGGATACACCAATATCTGACACCGAAACCCAACCGCTCACGATGCAGCCAGACAAGCTAGATAGCCTGGAGGAAGAAGGTGCCCATGGCTCCCAGGAGTCGGACAAGACGCATGGAAAAGAAGCCAAATAGGTAAATGAAAGATCGAAGTTGGGGCATCATGGGGTTAGGAATCCGGGATTTTGTAAACTTTAAAAAAAAAATGACCAGAGCGTCTTACATTATTTCTTTCTGGCAATCTTTTGACAGCTTGACGATGCCTTTCTAGCTGACCGTCAGACCCAGGACAGCATTGCATCGGACGAGGAAGACGAACCGGGCCCACCTTGTTTTTGCTCAACACCGATACAAAGCATTGAAGAGAACGCCTAGGATGACGGCCATGAAGAATTCAGGAAGTGGCTGTGCATTGACCTAGTTGAGCCAGTGCCACATCATAAGCGTAAAAAAGTTATGCGCTCTATTGTACGCATTAGTGTTTATACCGTCCTTAGTCACTGTCTTAGGGAAAAGCTTTTTGAGGACTGTGAGGGTTGTGTCATAAATGCGCCAGCCCAGCGGTACCATGACTGTTTGACTTGGACTCCAGAGGGTATAAACTGCAAGCTCCAGGGCCTATGTGCTGAACTGTGTTTGGAAATCTTATTAAATACTGTTATTGCCGTAGGTCCGTGGTCCCCAACACGGTGCCCACGGGCGCTATGGCGCCCGCAGGGGCATTTGCATGCACCCGCCAGGTGCTCGGGGCTGACCTGGCCCTGGGCACATAGCGTGTGGCGCTTGCACGGGGGGGCGTGCCGGCCTCGGGCGCGCGGCGCTTGGCGGGGGGAGCGCCGGCCCCGGCCCCGGGCGCGTGGCGCTTGCGGGGGGAGCGCCGGCCCCGGGCGCGCGGCGCTTGGCGGAGATGAGCATTACTATGGGGTTCTGGACGTGAAAAAGTTGTTCGGAGCGAAAAATTATTGTGAGTTTTGCCACACAGTGTACAGTCATGACCACTCTTGCAGGTATTGTTGCCGCCTCTGCTTGAGCGGAACGTGCTCAGACAGCGTGGGCGTGCCGCTGCGGTGTCCTAGCTGTATCTTGGAACAAGATGGCCTCTTTTGTGTGGCGCTAGAACTTATGGGGAAGTGCTATGCTCTGATTGACAGAGGGTGTCACGGGAAGCTCTTAGAGGGGTCACACGACCAGCTTCCGGTCTGGTCAACGGGTCCCAGAACTGCACCCCCCGAATGGTCAAAGCGATTTGTGGGGCGGTCCTACAGGGAAAAAAACCCTCCTGATTGGTAGAGGGAGGCAGGGTGAGTTCTTAGAGGGGTCACACGACCCACTTCTGGGCGGGTCATCCGTTCCCGGAACTGCCCCCCGATTGGTCAAAGCAGTTCACGAGGCGGTCCTACAGGGAAAAAACTCCTCCTGATTGGTGGAGGGAGGCGGGTTGAGTTCTTAGAGGGGTCACACGACCCACTTCTGGGCGGGTCATCCGTTCCCGGAACTGCCCCCCGATTGGTCAAAGCGGTTCGCGGGGCGTTCCTACGGGGAAAGCCCTTCCTGATTGGTAGAGGGAGGAGGGGCAAGTCCTTAGAGGGGTCACATGACACCCCTTACTTCCGGTCACCTGCCCCTCTTTACCCCGGATGTATTACCCCCAAGGGCGGGACTTCCGGTGACAGGGGACGGGCCTAACCGGGGTCACATGACATCCTTTTTTACTTCCGGTCACCTGTCCCTCTCGACCCGGATGTACTACCCTCCAGGGGCGGGACTACCAGTGACAAGGGAGAAGGGACTACCGGGGAGTCGGGGGGGGGGGACTTCCAGGGTCAGGAGGCGGGGCTAATGTTTGATTGATGGTAGGGCCCTTATACTACTCCCCTACCCCATAGACAGCTAGCAGATATAGCGTTCAGTCTAGCTTCCCACCCAAGTATATGATGTGCAAGCTGGAAACAGAAGCAGGAGCTCTTTCTTCTATTTGTCTGTGCTTCATTCCCCGAGCACTCATCCAGGTCAGATGTCTCTTAGGACCTGAGTTGCCACCAGCTGGACAATGGGACTTGGGTCATTCTGTAGGACCTGGAGAGCTGGAATTACAGAGAATATGACTCACTTTTCATATAGTCACCTATGCCTGCAGTAGCTGGAGATTTAGTACCAGTGAGTACCAAGCTACAGAAGCTCTCTGTACAAACAAAGCTTTAGGTTCCTCCATTGGGATCCTTCCAAGCTCCAAACTGAGATGGAGGAGGGGGGAGAGGGGAGACCCTGACCCTACCAGAAACTCATCCAATTGGAAGGTGCTCCATTGACTCAATAGCTTCTGCTTTTAAGTTATTTTACATCTCCTGACAGAAATAAATCTGATGGTGTGGAGTTTGGGGTAGCAAAAAGTGGCTCCCAGGGAGCCGACGGAGCCCAAAGAGTGGATCACACAGGTTGGGAAGAGGCATTGCCAGGGTAGCCAGGAGATGCACTGACTTATATCACACTGGCTGCAGTTTCCTCCAGGTACGTCTACACCGCAAAGTTAATTCAAAATAACAGCTGTTCTTTTGAATTCACTTTAATAGCATCTATACATGCAAACCGCTATTTCGAAATTAATTCGAAATAGCAGAGCGCTTAATTCAAATTTGGTAAACCTCATTCTACGAGGAGTAACACCAAATTTGAAATAGCTATTTCAAATTAAGTGCTGTGTAGACAATTAATTCAAAATAGGGGGCCTCCAGCCCTTCCCAGGGAGCCCTGGTGGCCACTCTGGGCACAACCAGGAAAACTTCCTCTCCTCTCCCCCTGGCCCCAGAGCCATTAAAGGGATAGACCCTGGCCCGTGCCAGATCCAAGCCTACCAGCCAAGAGCCAGCAGTGGCCACCGGGGCCCCTGAGCCAGTAGCCACAAAACGTGAGCCAGCAAGGCACTGGCAGCCAACCCTCCACTGCTCCTCAGGAGCAGTCTGCCAGCACCCAGGAGCCTGACAGGGGCTGGAGAAGGCGGGTGCCTTCCTGGTCCAGGGTGGAGATCATGGACCTTATTCAGGTTTGGGAGGGATGCCCCAGCATCCATGATCTCCGCACTAGACAGAGGAACACGGCCATCAATGGCAGGATAGCTGCCAGCCTGGCCACCAAAGGCCACATGCGAACCCAGGAGCAGGTTTGCATGACAATCAAGTTGGTGCGGTGAGACCCCCAACCTTGGGCCCTGATCTTCCCTTCCCCCTTCTTCCCTTTGCTTCTTCCTTCCAACTTCCTCCTCCCAGGTTTCACCCTCCCCTCTCCCACCCACTCTATTCCTCTCTCCCACCTCCTTTTCCCAGTCTCCCCAGAGGTTCACCCTGTTGTTCAATAAACCCAGTTTCTATTTTTGAACATACATGTCTTTTATTTGACATCAGGAAGGGAGGCTAGGGAGGAGTAAGTAGATGGACGTGAGGGAGGAATGGGGCACGAGCCCCCGGTGGGGAGGACCGGGGTGGCTCTGAGGGCTCCTCGGGGTGGACACTCTCCTGCAGGGCCTCCTGGATCCTGACAGCCCCCCGATGGACTCCCCGGACGGTAGCCTGCAGCAAGTGCAGCTGGGCTGATGGCAACAACCCTACGAGACGCACCGGTGTGCCCAGGGGCAGCTCTGGCTCCATGTGGCCGAGTGCTGTGGTGTCCCGAGTGCAGGCACTCAGGGCACTCCAAGACAGGACTGCTTTGCTCTCCCTCATCGGGGTAGACAAGCGAGCGGGGAACCCTGAGAACTGTCTGTTCGGGGTGGGGGTAGGGTCCCGTGAAGCACGGAGCTCAGTTAGCCTGAGGCAGCAGCCCCACACACTATGTCCTAACCTGATGCCCTGCCAGCACTGGTTCCGGCCAGCCTGAACTTCGGTTCAGGGTCCACTCAGTGTGGACGCGCTATTTCAAAAGAACAAAATGCTATTTTGAAATAGGTTTTGTGTATAGATGCATAATTCGAATTAGCTTAATTCAAATTAACTATTTCGAATTAAGTTAACTTGAATTAACGCTGTAGTGTAGACGTACCTCTTTCAGAGCAGACTAAAGCTGAATCTGTCCTTTGATGTGTGGCTGATGCACTTCACACCTGTGGTATCAGTTACTGCTTGCTTGTCAGCTAAATTTCTTTATAACTCACTAATGAATAGGATTTCACCTGTATTTGTTACTTACAGGTCAACAGATGTTCCATGTCCAGCCATTTCATATTCTTGGTGTCCGTATGTTCCAGGATGATGCCTAAATAAGCAGTGTAAAATAAACATCAATAAAAAACCTTCTCTTGTTAAGTGCAAGGTGATAACATTGGCCCTTTGGCTTCTATTGTGGGTCTAAGGTGAGCTGTAGGCAAGAAAATACTAGAAAAGTTTAGCGTCCACACTGAAGAGAAAAAAATTAAGAATGTTTACATAAAACCTCATTTGCTTTAAACAATCTATGTTCCTCTTGCCACTGCTGTCAGTTAGTGGAGATATACTAGGATAGTGTATTAATCTAGTGGTGTGAACAAAGGGCTGGGGCCAGGAATAAGTGCGTACTAAGCAAGGATCTCACATGGATAAATTAATTAGGCCACAATGCTTGCCTGGCTTGCATGGGTGTGCTAAGGAAAGGATGGCACAGGGCCAAAGGGGAGGAATCTAGTGCTTCCTGGGCAAGGCAATCAGGAACCTGCAACAGCAGGCACTGTGTGGCGGTGGCCTGCCTACCTCCCAGTGATGAAGCACCAGTAAGGAACAATCAACAACACTGAGCTTAGGTCTATAGTTTGAGTCCACACTAACTCTGACTACTAAAAATAGAGTGCAGGTCAGATGACAGAAGCAGTCGGAGGAGCTAGCCACCTTGAGAACAGACTTTTGGGTTTGGATGGGATCATCCTTGGAATAGTTAACCCCTCCTGCTACTCCTGCCACAGCTACTCTATTTTTAGCACACTAGTTTGATCGGAGAATAAACATACCCTACGTGACAGTGTGCCAGCCTCTGCTACTAAATGACTGCGCCATCTCAAAGCATTCTATTGCAAATTACAAATTCCTCCTAACACCACACTGGAGAAGTAGGAGAACATTAACATCTCCATTTATGCATGAGAAGTCACAGCACGGAGAGATTAATAGTAGCTCAGTGCTGCACACAGGGACTTTTTCTGTCTACCTCAAAGGGAATACCAAAAGGGACACGGCACACTTTCTCTCACCAGCTAACTTGGCTGCAACTGCCCGGATCTCTTCCCAGCTGCTGCAGAAGTATGTGATGGTGCTTTTGTAAAAGTTCTCCAGTAGCTCAGCCTTCTCTTTGGCCTAGAGAAAATCAGGGACACATGAGCTCTCTCTGGCTAGAAATGCCCTTCGACTGCCAACACATGCCTTTACAAACCACAAGTAAACAGTCTGTGTTCCTCTTGCCACTGCTGTCAGTTATTGGACTCACTCAGACTTTTTTTTTAATTTAAACAAGTAAATAAAAGAAAGGACAGGAGGCTGTGTAGAAGTGGGGAAAGTGGGAATCTATGGCAGATTTACATTCCTCTCACCCTCAGTCCTGTATCCCACTCTAATAGGGTACGTCTACACTACAACGTTAATTCGAACTAACTTAGTTCGAATTACTTAATTCGAACTAAGCTAATTAAAACTAACGGATCTAGACTAAAAAACTAGCTCGAATTAGCGTTTTACTAATTCGAACTAGCATGTCCACATTAAGTGGACCCTGAACCGGGCTTAAGGATGGCCGGAAGCAGTGCCGGCAGGACATCAGAGGAGGACTAAGAGCGTGGAGATGCTGTCTCAGGCTAGCCGAGGGCTGTGCTTAAAGGGTCCCAACCCCCACGCCGGACAGACAGTTCTCAGGGGTGCCCCGCTTGCAAAGCAGTCTTGGCTTGGAGTGCCCGGAGTGCCCACACTGGGCACATCACAGCACTTGGCCATCAGACCGGCTGCACTTGCCGCAGCCTGCCATCTGGGGAGATGGGGCAATTGGGGGGCTGCAGGAGAGCTTCCACCACAAAAGCCCGCAGAGCCAGGCCCAGTCCTCCCCATCGGGGGCGCGTACCCCATTCCGCCCTCAACTCCTTCCACTTACCCTTCCCTAGCCCCTCTTCTTGATGTACAAAATAAAGGACAATTGTGTTCAAAAATTGAATCTGTCTTTATTGAACAAAACTGGGGGAGACTGGGAAAAGGGGGTGGGAGAGGGGAAGAGAGAGGGTGGCAGAGGGGAGAGCAACTAAAATGATCAGGGGTTGGGAACAGGTCTCATATGAAGAGAGGCTAAAGAGACTGGGACTTTTCAGCTTAGAAAAGAGGAGACGGAGGGGGGACAGGATAGAGGTCTCTAAAACCAGGAGTTGGGTGGAGAGGGTGCATACAGAAAAGTTCTTCATTAGTTCCCATAAAGAAGGACTAGAGGACACCAAAGGAAAGGAATGGGTAACAGGCTTCAAACTAGTAACAGAAAGTTGTTCTTCACAAAGCACAGAGTCAACCTGTGGAACTCCTTGCTGCAGGAGGCTGTGAAGGCTACAACTAGAACAGAGTTTAAAGGGAAGTGAGATCAAGCCATGGAGGTTGGGTCCATGGAGTGGTATTAGCCAGGGGGTAGGAGTGGTGTCCCTGCCCAAAGTTTGTGCAAGGCTGGAGAGGGATGGCACGAGACAAATGGCTTGGTCACTGTCTTCGGTCCATCCCCTCCAGGGTCCCTAGGGTTGGCCGCTGTCGGCAGACAGGCTACTGGGATAGATGAACCTTTGTTCTGACCCAGGATGGCCATTGTAAGCTCAGGGCTCAGGGTCGGGGGTCTCAGTGGACCACCTTGATTTTCATGCACTCCTGCTCCTGGGTGGCCAGGCTGGCAGCTCTCCTGCCCTAGCCGGCCACCTTCCTGTGCCTAGTGCGGAGATCGTGGACGAGGTCCACGATGTCCGCACTAGCCCAGGAGGGAGCCCGCCTTTTGCGGTCCCGGGCAAGCTCCCAGGACCCGCCAGCCTGGTCCCGGGAAGAGGGGGAGGGCTGGGGGGCATCGGGTGGGTGGCTCGATCCGCACCAGGTGCAGGGTCTGCCTGCTGGGTGCTGGCAGGCTTGCACCTGGCATGGGCACCGTAGCCATCCCGTGCCCCTTTAAGGGGTCCGGGGCCGGGAGGGGGGCATACGAGTTTCCCTGGTGTTGGCCGGAGTGGCCACCAGGGAAACCTGGGGAGGGCTAGCCTCCCACTCGTTCGAATTAAGGGGCTACACAGCCCTTAATTCGAACTAGTAAGTTTGAACTAGGCTTAATCCTCGTGGAATGAGGATTACCTAGTTCGAACTAAGCGCTCCGTTAGTTCGAATTAAATTCAAACTAACGGAGCGCTAGTGTAGCGCCTATGAAAGTTAGTTCGAACTAACGTCCGTTAGTTCAAACTAACTTTGTAGCGTAGACATACCCATAGATACTTCCATTGCCCATCACACATTCCCCCTGCTTCTACACCACAAGCCTATGCTGTCAATAATCTCATATAATTCTATAGGTCACTCACAAGGTGTCTGCAGATATCCATCTGGAGCTCCTCAGGGTTCAGCTCGGTTCTCCAACTAAGATGCTCATTAAGTATAGTTTGGAGCCTCTTCAGTCCCAAAAATGGGGCACAGAGATGAAATGTAGCTCTGCACTCCTGAAAAAGAGGGTTGCACCATTGAATTGTTCCATAACACGTATTGTGCTCATTCAAATGGAACTCATGTCCTTTACTGCTCATCTACCCCAAGAATAAAAGGGATTCCCCTGAAGTAATAGACAGAAAATATGCCAGCATGACTTTAATAGGGGGAAAGGGATTCTACTTCTGGAGTATTGCATCCAATTCTGGGCACCCCATTACTTAAAAAATGTTGATACATTGGAGAAAGTCCAACGGAGGGCAACAAAAATGATTAGGAGGCTGGAACACATGATTTACAAGGAGAGGCTGAGGGATTTGGGATTATTTAGTCTTCAGAAGAGAAGAGTGAGGGGAGCTTTGATAGAAGGCTTTAACTACCTGAAGGGGGATTTCAAAGAGGATGGAGAGAGGCTGTTCTCAGTGGTACTAGATGACTGAATGAGGAGCAATGGTCTCAAGTTACAGTGGGGGAGGTCTAGGTTGGATATTCAGAAAAACTATTTTACTAGGAAGGTGGTGAAGCACTGGAATGGGTTACCTAGGGAGGCAACGGAACCTCTAAATCTAGAGTTTTCAAGTCCTAGCTTGACAAAGCCCTGGCTGGGATTGTTTAGTTGAGGCTGGTCCTGTTTTGGGCAGGAGGTTGGACTCAGTGACCTCCTGAGGTCTCCTCCAAACCTATGGTTCTATGATTTTATAATACTGAAAACTGGAGATAGCAGCAATGTTTTTTCAGAACGGATGTAGCTATGAAAGCTGCTTCACTAGGCATAGCTGTGGCCTTTCCTCTGTTGTGGGGAGGCAGGAACGTGGGGTGCAGAGATAGGCAGGAATGAACTCTTGGGATCAGACCCATGACCTATCCTGAACTCCAGTGAGACAACCCTGGCTGCTAAGGACCAGCCTGTCTGGGATTAACTCAAAAGGAGGGCAATGAACTGAGGGAAGAATTTAGGTCTCCACTGCAGGAAGGAATAGCAGAGCTCCCCTGGCATCAGGAGGAAGATTCTTTTTGCTTAGTAATTAAGTCACTGTCATTCTTACCATTGAAACCTCAGGGCTTGGATCTTGCAGGTGCAGCAGAAGCGTGACCCAGCTCTGTCTAACCTGCTTGGCAAAATAGTCCTTCCATTTTCTCTTTGCAGAGCCGGCCAGGATACCAAACAGGACAAAGGCCAATGCACGAAGAGTGTTGTCCTCCTATAGCCAAGAAAGCCACACAGGTTGGTAACGAAGAGATAACCACATCATGTATCTAGCACAGCTGTCTCTTCTACATTAGAGTAGAGTGATTCCAACGACAGAAGTTTAGAAGAACTGGAATAAATCAAGTTTGGGCCAAATGTGTTGATTCATCAAAATACTTTGAAGACAGTTCAATTTTGACAAAATTCTTCCAGAAGCCAAGTAGGGGTACTTGGTCAGCTTCTTGGTGACCCATCTAGCAGGCTGACTGGGATCTTGGGCTTCCTGGCCCTCACCTTCAGAACAGCCTGTCTGGCAGGCTGACAAGGAGCCAGGAAATGTGCACCCTGGCACCTCTAATTCCCAGTGTTTCCAGGTTCCCTGTCTCCAGCATAGTCTGCCAGTAGACTGCCCTCAGGCAAGGCTCCCAGTAGAGCTGGGTTGAGAATAGTATTACTGTTTCACAAAGAGTTTTGAAATTTGGGCTGGGGGGTGTGTCCCCCAAATAGGAATAAAACCAAAATTTGAAATCTCAAACTTCTCTGCAAAATGGAATAATTTCAACCATCTGACGTAAAAATCGTATGGAGCAGGCCCAAAACAGTCTATTACACCCTGTATGCTCATTTTCCTTGTTATGCAGCTACCTAATCTAGTATTCATACTTCCTTTGCCATTCTCATTGGAAATAAAGATGAACAGAAGGGTGAGACTGAAGGAGCAGGGATGGCATCCTCATTTTCTTAATTCTCTGCTCCTCCATAAAACACATCTCTTCCCTAAGGCCTAAAATCACTTCATTCTGACATGAACAATGCCCAGTGAGGACACATCATGCATTGTAAATGGAGCCTCATCAATGTCAGCTGAACTGGGGTTGAAGGCTTCTGTTCACGTACATTATCGAAGTACTTCCGGATCTGTGTGGTGAGGTCTCTGAAGGAAGAACCTATGTCCTTCCCTTTCAGCTCCTTTAGGACTTTGGCCAGTGCCTTCATGCTTTCGACGACTTCAGAACTGAAAGTGTCTTCTAAAGTCCTGATCAGTGCCTCCAGAAGAAACTTCTTGTACTTTTTCACCTGTTCAGACGTATGACATTAAAAAACACTTTCCACTAACCACATTTCTAATATGTTTTTTTTAGCAATTATGAAGCAGTGGGAATTTCATCTGCCCCCTAGTGACCTATAGCTATATTTTACATCAGGTACTAGCTACAATAAGCCAAACTCTGTGCCACATTACACCTATGTAACCCTATTAGATTTCTAATTACTTAGATTTGAAGGCCAAAAGGGACCATTGTGATCATTCAGTCTGACCTCCTTCACAACACAGAACCTCCCCAAAATAATGTCTGTTTGACTAGAGCACCTCTTTTAGAAAAACAGCCCATCTTGTTTTTAAAGTTGCTACTGATAGAGACCCCACCACAACCCTTGGTAAATGGTTCCAATGATTAAAATTACCATTAAAATGTATGCCTTACTAGCAGTCTGAATTAGTTTAGCTTCATTCCCCGCCCCCCCCCCCCCCCATTGAATCTAAAGGCACATTTTCTAGCCCTTTGAAAATTCTTGTGACTCTTCTCCAATTTATCAGCATCCTTCTTGAATTGCAGGCATGATCCTGACATAGTATTCTAGCAGTTCTCACACCAGTGCCATAAGCAGAGGTAAAATAACTTCTTTATTCTTATTCAGAATCCCTCTGTCTATGCCTCCGAGGATCACCTCAGCTCTTTTGGTCACAGCTTTGTACTGGGCGCTTACGTTCAGCTGATTATCTATCATGATTTGAGTTTTTTAGTGTCTCTGTTTCCTGGAATAGAATCTCTCATCTTGGAAATAAAGCCTACACTCTTCATTCCTGGGAGTATACATTTACATATGATCATATTAAGTCCATATTGTTTCCTTATGCCCAGCTTACCAAGGGAACAAACCTGCTGTGTATTGACTGCAAAGAGGTTACAGGGGTATGAGAGAGCAGAAGTTGGCCTAGTGCATTGTGCATGGCCTCTGTAAATCCTGAGCAATTGTTTCCTTTAGTTTCTCTAGTTATGCTGCATTGTATTCAGTATTCTATCTTACCTTCTCAGGTGCCCCATAGACTAAATTGCCTAGGCCTCTTACAGCCATTTGACGGACAATGCTGTTATTGTCCCGTGACCTTTCTTCTAATATATGTAGGACAGACTTAAGGGTCTTCTTCTCCCTGAGTATGGGATCAGTCATTAGCTGAAATAAAATCAACATGTCCATTAGCTCTAATCTGTTCATTAAGATAGCGAATATAATTTGAGGAGACACGTAATACACTGTAATTTATTATTCTATATGAATGAGTACTGTGTTAAAAACATGGATTTTTTCCTTTTAGGCACTATAATGGGGGATTGCTCATCCCTTGAAAGCCTCTCAGTGACTGCATTTGATACCACAGTCCTTTTCTCGCCCAGGTGCATCCTGCCAGTCGATCTTAGTGAGTCTTCCATGGCTCAGCCCTCTGGCCAAGTCCCAAAGTCCAAACAAATGCCTTTTAGGTCCTGTTGCCCTCACTAGGGTCTTCAGCCCCAACTCTGGACCCTTTATATTCTGTTCTTTGTTCAACCTCTCCATAAGCCTTGTCCCCTTCATCGGGTTTATGCCACTGGGGAACCTGGGCCTGCCCACTACTCTTGGTTCCAACCTAGAAATAGCAGCGAGTCATTGCTTCATTTCAGTTGATTGCTACTTTTTCCTTGGGTTCTTCCTATGGGGCCACTTTCAGTTTCTCCCTCGAATTAGATGTTGAAGGCTCGTAAGGACTCTCTCTCTGCAAATTCAGCTTCAGAAAATGCTGCCTGAAATAAACCCCTGTGAATTGGTTTGGCCAGAGAATAGCATCCTTTCTTGGCCCTCCACTTCCTGAAAGGAACTGACCTAATAAAGCCCTGTAGCTCCATATATCTGAGCCAGCTGGGCTCTGATTGGCAGCTTTCATGAGGCCTCTCTAGGCAGACCTTGAAAACCCACGTTTGTGACTCCTTTCCTAGGTGGGGTGTAGAAAGATTTGGGGGCACAAACAGATTCCTAGAACCACCAGATGAGCCTCTAAAATAGCGACTTAGCGTAAATGTGAAATATGACACAGACGTTATAGCAAGGCTGTGGAGAGGGAGGATGCTCCAGTGGTCAGCAGCCTAGGACTTAGGAGGTTCCAGTTCAATTTCCTGCACCCTCAAAGACTTCCTAGATGATGTTGGGCAAGTCACTTAGGCCTTCTGTGCATCAGTTTCCTGTTTGCAAAATGGGACTAATAGTGTTTCCCTGCCTCACAGGGGTGTTGTAGGGATACATACTTTTAAAGAGTTTTGAGGCACTCAGATACTACATTCTCATTTTGAAGTACTCAGATAATACAAGTTTCTAAAAGGATGTTTTAAGGAAGATGGAGAAAAATTGTTCTCCTTGGCCTCTAAGGATAGGATAAGAAGCCATGAGCTTAAATTACATCAGGGGAAGTTTAGGTTGGACAGCAGGAAAAACGTCCTGCCTGTCAGGGTGGTTAAACCCTGCAATAAATTGCCTCAGGAGGTTGTGGAATTTGCATCACTAGAAATATTTAAGAGCAGGTTAGACAAACACCTGTCAGGGATGATCTAGACTGTGCTTGGTCCTGCCGTGATGGCTGGGGATTGGACTCGAAGACCTCTCAAGATCCCTTCCAGTTCTAATGATCTATGAATCTATTATTCTACATTCATGAGAATCTAAGATAGATGTTAATGTATTTGTATGTTGCTTATTTTATAGTATTAGGACACTAGATTCATTTAGAAGATTTGCTGAGCTAGACCAAAATCAGGAGCTGTTGGTCAGTATTAGCCCTAGGAATTGTCAGAAAAGGTCTAGTAATTCAAATTCTATGGCTACATCTACATTGGCATGATTTTGCGCAAAAGCAGCTGCCTGTCTACACTGGTGGGGAGTTCTTGCACAAGAACACTGACATTCTAATGTCTAAAATCAGTGCTTCTTGCGCAAAACCTATGATGCTCCCGCTCAGGAAAAAGCCCTCCTGTGCAACTGTTCTTGCGCAAGAGGCCAGTGTAGACAGGCCACATTAATTTCTTGTGCAAGAAAGCCCAATGGCTAAAATGGCCATCGGAGCTTTCTTTCGCAAGAGAGCGTCTATTCTGGCACGGATGATTTTGCAGAAAAGCGCCTCTTAGCGCAACAGCACATGCCAGTGTAGACGCTCTCTTGCGCAAATATTCTAACGCAAAAACTCTTGCGTTAAAAGTATGGGTATGTCTACAGTACAAAGTTGATTCAAACTAACAGCCGTTAGTTCGAATGAACTTTAATAGCGGCTATACATACAAACTGCTAGTTCGAATTTAAATCGAACTAGCGGAGCGCTTAATTCGAACTAGGTAAACCTCATTCTACGAGGAGTAACGCCTCGTTCGAATTGTGTAGTTCAAATTAAGGGCTGTGTAGCCACTTAATTCGAACTAGTTGGAGGCTAACCCTAATCAGGTTGCCCTGATGGCCACTCTGGGCCAAACCAGGGAAACTTTTCTGCCCCTCTCCCAGCCCCAGAGCCCTTAAAGGGGCATGGTCTGGCTACAGTGCCTGTGCCAGCGACAAGCCTGCCAGGACCCAGCCAGCAGACCCTGCACCTGGCATGGCATGAGCCAGCCACCTGCTGCCACCCAGCCCTCCGCCTCTTCCCAGGACCAGGCTGGCGGCTCCTAGGAGCCTGCCCAGGGCCACAAGAGGCAGGCGCCTGCCTGGTCTAGTGCAGAGATCGTGGACATTATCGAGGTTTGGGGGGAGGCCTCCAGCGTCCACGACCTCCACACTAGGCACAGGAATGCAGCCGTCTAGGGCAGGATAGCTGCCAGCCTGGCCACCAAAGGCCACATCCAAACCCAGGAGCAGATTTGCATGAAAATCAAGTTGTTCCAGTGAGACCCCGACCCTGAGCCCTGCGCTTAGTACATAAGAACATAAGAATGGCCGTACTGGGTCAGACCAAAGGTCCATCTAGTCCAGTAGCCTGTGTGCCGACAGCGGCCAACACCAGGTACCCCAGAGGGGATGGACCGAAGACAATGACCAAGCCATTTGTCTCGTGCCATCCATCTTCAGCCTTCCACAAACAGAGGCCAGGGACACCATTCCTACCCCCTGGCTAATAGCACTCCACGGACCCAACCTCCATGAATTTATCTAACTTCTCTTTAAACTCTGTTATAGTACTAGGCTTCAAAGCCTCCTGTGGCAAGGAGTTCCACAGGTTGACTATAAGAAGAACTTTGTGTGAAGAAGAACTTTCTTTTATTAGTTTTAAACCTGATGTCCATTCATTTCATTTGGTGTCCTCTAGTCCTTCTATTATGGGAACTAATGAAGAACTTTTCTTTATGCACCCTCTCCACACCACTCATGATTTTATAGACCTCTATCATATCCCCCCTCAGTCTCCTCTTTTCTAAGCTGAAAAGTCGCAATCTCTTTAGCCTCTCTTCATATGGGACCTGTTCCAAACCCCTAATCATTGTACTTGCCCTTTTCTGAACCCTTTCCAAGGCCATATCGTTTTTGAGGTGAGAAGACCACATCTGTACACAGTTCTGAAGATATGGCGTACCATAGTTTTATACTTCCCCTCCTCCTTCTTCCCCTGGCTTCCCCCTTCCAGCTCCCTCCTCCCAGGTTTCCACCTCCCCTCTCCCACCCTCTTTCTTCCCCTCTCCCACCTCCTTTTCCCAGTCCCCCAGAGGTTAATCCCCTCCGCCCCCAGTTTTGTTAAATAAAGAGAGTTTCTATTTTTGAACACATGTCCTTTATTTTTTACATCAGGAAGAGGGGGCTCGGGAAGGGTAAGTGGAAGGAGGTGAGGGAGGAATGGGGCACGAGCCCCCGATGGGGAGGACTGGGGTGGCTCTGCGGGCTCCTCGGGGTGGAAGCTTTCCTGTAGGGCCTCCTGGATCCTGATAGCCCCCTGATTGACCTCCCCCAGATGGCAGCCTGCGGCAAGTGCAGCCGGGCTGATGGTCGAGTGCTGAAATGTGCCGAGTGTGGGCATTCAGGGCACTCCAAGACAGGACTGCTTTGATGTCCCCATCGAGTTAGACATGCAAGCGGGGAATCCTGAGAACTGTCTGTCCGGGGTGGGGGTCAGGTCTTTTTAAGCACAGCCCTCGGCTAGCCTGAGGAAGCAGCTCCACACCTTAAGTCCTAACCTGATGCCCTGACGGCACTGGTTCTGGCCAGCCTTAACTTCGGTTCAGGGTCCACTCAATGTGGACATGCTATTTCGAATTAGCAAAATGCTCATTCGAATTAGTTTTTAGGTCTAAATGCACTCATTCGAATTAGCTTATTTCAAATTAACTAATTTGAATTAAGTTAATTCGAATTAGTGCTGTAGTGTAGACATACCCTATTTGCGCAAAATCTTGCCAATGTAGACGTAGCCTATCTATATCTTGCTCACTCTCTCTTAACCAGCAACTAGAATAGGCAGCTAGGCTAGGCTAGTATAGGCCCCAAAAATAACAATGAGAAAATGATTAAGAAAGGTGTAATGAAGTTCCTTATGAGATTTCCTTATAAAGGACACATTCTACTATCTAAAATGAATTCCTATGAACTGAACTGTACAATTCCTCAGAGAAAGGTAAACAACAGATAACAGCCTAATGGTGGAACTGCTCATACCTGAGCAAAGAAAGCTGTGTTGGTGACTCGCTGGTTTTCTGATGGGGAATTTACCCAGGGAAGGAGGCTCTGTATGATCTCCACTGTTATTAGTCCAGATCTTTGCAGAACCCTGGAAGACAAAAGGAACCACTTATGGGGCAGACTGTGCACTTCAAAAGCTTAGCTGCTATGACCATACAACTCTAAAACCTACGCATGGAAGCTCTGTGTTTCTCACCCAGGGCACCCCGCACAAAGCTATACCTGAAAGTTCCCTGTCAGTCACTCTATTTGTTGCCGATCCCTGAGGATGAAGTGCTGTCTCCTAGATCTCTTACCTCACCAGCAAACACACCCCCTCGTGGTGAGTCTGCGGATTTTCAAGAAGCATCCAAGTTTTCTGCTTCCAGAGAGTTCGTATCAGCTTCTCATTCATAGCCTTGAGAAGCACAGCCTCTAATGCTTCAATAGAAAGCCTGGGGGAAAAGAGGCACAGAACTGTAGTAACCAATAGAAAGGCACAGCCTAAGCAGTCAGGAAACCCCAGTTACTTGTCAGGTCTGTTGTTCATTGACAGTTCATCCATTGACAGTATCCTGGGGACCACTGTTTTTGGAAGGACTTAATTCCCAGGAGGTATTTCAGTCTCATACATCTCATATTACTAGTGTTGCTATGGACAACATTTTGCAGTCACTTTCTCCTATCTGCAAGGTGTATGGGCACTAGCACAGTACAGTAATATGGAAAAAATTCACAATCAGACCCCAAAAGCTGGGACACAGAGAGATTAGTGATCACTAATGGATATTTTGGGGCCCTATGTCCAACGAGATGTGACAGGGTGCTGAGAGCTTGTACTTGGGGTCAGCACTCTGGTAACTACTAGTACTAATTAGCTTCCCCAGAGAAAGCCTAATTGGATAGAAATGTACCTGATTGCCTGGCTAGAGTGGGGCTATAGAATCAACAAACCTATTCTCCCATGAATAAGGAATCTGCCTAAAGGGACATCCACAGGAGTGTTTGAGGGAAACAGAGAGCAAAAGAGACAAAATGCTAGAGGCATCTAGATAGACTTATGTGTAGTGCTGGGGAGGAGCCGGTGGTCGTGGTACATGTAGGTCTCAATGACATAGGGAAGGGTAGGAGAGATGTCCTGGAGGCCAAATTTAGGTTGCTAGGAAAGAGACTGAAATCCAGGACCTCTATGGTGGCATTCTTGGAAATGCTTCCAGTTCCATGCGCAGGACCAGGTAGGCAGGCAAAGCTTCAGAGTCTCAATGCGTGGATGAGACGATGGTGTAGGGAAGAGGGGTTTGGATTTATCAAGAACTGGGGACACTTTTGGGAGAGGGGGAGCCTATACAGGAAGGATGGGCTCCACCTAAACCAGGGTGGAACCAGACTACTGGCACTAAACATTTAAAAGGCTGTAGAGCAGTTTTTAAACTAAGAGATGGGGGAAAGCCGATTGGTGGGGAGATGCACGTAAATCGCAGGGAGACTTCTCTTAGAGGAGAATCTGTTGATAGAGATTCTCTAAGCTGTAGTCAGAAAGAGAGGACAAAGAGACTGAGGCCTGAGGAGGCCTAGATAGTAGTGTTTGTGTTGCCAGAGCTTGGTGGTTTCAGGGAACTGACCTATAGCAAGCACAAACAAGACTTTCTCATATTAAAAGCAGGTGATGGTAAGGTGCCTCATAACCCTGAGAACTCCTGGGGAGTGTCACACAAATGGACTGGGATTCTCTTTGTTTTGCTCCCTTTCTTCTAATTACCTGCAAGGGTTGCCCTCACATAGTTGTTGTCCTTTTCTAAATAACCTCCTTCGGCGTCTCATCCTGGGCAAAGGCATCTTTTGTCCTAGGGTTTGGCTGATCTGCTGCAGAAGAACAGTGAACAACTCCGGGAACAGCTCCTGCACAGTTTTGCTCAACTGCAATGCTGACACCACTTCAAAGATGGCACATGTTGCCTGAAAGGAGAGCATGGTAAAAGAAGAGGTCTCTTCCTAACACTATCACACGCTCTCCCCTTCTGATACCTGCTGGACTAAATTCTCACTCCTGTCACTAACTTGATGAATGACCGAGAGCAATTCACTCCATGTGTGCCTTAGCGTCCCATAGCTGTAAAAATGTGTAGGACCTATCAAGGCATGTTATGAGTTGCACAAAACATTTGCAAAGCACTGTAAGAAATCTGATTCAAAGACTTTCTAATTGCCAGATATTATTAAGTGAATCAGCCACATACTCTAAATCTGCCACAGAAAGCACAGCTGGAATCCAGGAAACAGTACTTCAGAAAAGAAGTGCCCAGATGACAATATTATACCACTCATCTAGCTTTCCATCAGCATGTTTGTCACAAAGCAGAGAAATACATGTCTGTCGTCTAACTTACTGTGAGAGGTGCAGCAGCTGCTAAATGCAGGTCAGTTTCTGTCTCTGAGGTCATGCTTCCTTCTTGGCTTGTTGGAGTCTTTATTCTTTCTATTAGGACCTTCAGGACTTGAGGGGCGAGCAAGGGATCTGTCCCCAGAGATCTCCACAGCTCAGTGGTGTTACTGCAATTTAACATAGGTTATATGTGACCCCTGGAGACTTTTGTGGCTCTGACTATATGCATCATATTCAAGTAAAGAACACATTTTCTCCTTGACTATGATCAGGGCTCACCAGCCGCGCTGTCCGGCGATCTGCGCATGCACAGATCGCCCGAACCCGGCTCTTCCAGGTTACAATCTACACGCCATGGATGAGTAGATTGTAATATTTGTCAAGCCCTGCCTATGATGAGCAAGTTCAGAGTGCTGTCCTCCTTATATGGTCCTCATGTTTTACATATTGAGTTTCTAGTTACAGAACTAAGTTAAGTTACATTTCAGGTTACATTTCTACAGTGCATGACTATTTTGGGATCCTGGAGGTATCCCGAAATACCTACCCCACATTTACAGAAGCAGCCCGTTATTTTGAAATATTTTTCAAAATAATGGGCACACTATTTTGCCATCCCAATAAATTTTGGTGCATGAGGGATAAGGGATGGCTTGAAATAGCACATTATTTCGACATTTGGTGCTGTGTAGAAGCGCCACATTTCAAAATAGGCTATGCAAAATATGATAGGCAATTTGCGGAGTGCAAATTGTGCATCTTATTTCAAGTTTAGGGTGCTGTATAGACACAACCCTAGCCTTACTGCACCATAACCATTAATGCTAGACTTCAGAAGGAAAGGACACAGAGCTCTAATCACAGTTCCTGTTTTCCTACTTCTCAGTAGATATGGAATCATGAGCATATGATGCCCAAAGATCTAGGGCCTGGGAGACAAGTTGAAGAAAGAAAAATGATCTTCCTACTAACTGGATGTACAACTATGAGAACAAATATTTGTGGCTAGCCCATGACCTCTTTACAAATGGCATTCCCTGGCCTCTATTTGCCAGAATGGGCATGTTCTGTTCACTCCCTATGGGGCACCTGGCATTGGCCACTGTCTGAAGACAGGATCCTGGGCTAGATGGACATTTGGTCTGACCCACTACAGCCGTTCTTATGTTCTTAGATTCCAGCACAGATGACTGATAATTCAGCTAGGGATGTTTGAATGAAATGATAGATATGCTTACCGCCCTGTCTTTAAGTACCAAGAATGACAACTCCATTCCAGCAGCCATACCCTTCCTGATACCAAAAGCCTGGTGCCCTATCCTTGCTAATCAGCCAGGAATTTGGATTTGAAGCTTTCATGCTACCAGAAAACGAACAGTCACTGGCAATTTCCAGGGTGATGTTAGTTCAGGGGTCTGGAGAGGCAAAAGTCCACTCCAGTGATGCCAGTAAAGGGAAGTCTTTAGGATGCCAAAGCAACTATTAATTAATGGAAACAGAATGAAACTTAATTTCTCCCTGCACCCACCTTGACATGGTCTTGAACCTTTCTGCAGAAAGACCCAAGCTATTAACCTTTAGGAATTATCTCAACCTGTCTGTGGCTTAAATGAAGCCTTACATCTTCCAGTGAAGCTGTGGGATCCATGGTTACCAAAATGAACACTGTAAGGAGCACTATATACCTGTCCATCGGCAGACGTTTGGTGAGGAGGCTGAAGATCACTGCCTCTAGGTGATGGTGGGCTAGAATGGACACTGCCTCCACCAGGAACTGCCTCAAGCTACCCTGCTTGATGGTAGGCATATGAATGTATATTCTCCTCAGGATAGCTGGCACCTGGACAGAATAAAACCAGAAAAAATGTCCCTTTTCCATTCTCTGCATTCATTCTGCAGAGCCAAAACCTTTATTTAGTCGTTTAGCAATTTGCTGTTCTTGTAGAAATTCCTCCCTTCAAAAAACAAGTATTTAGACATGGCTGCATAGATTTAATCCACAAAAATTATGCATATCTCTGCCCATACCTGGCTGCAACACCGGGTTAAGACATGCTGAGGCCCTAAGCTATGTCAAGTTAAAGAGGCCTCATTGCATTTCCAAAAAAACATGTATTATTCTAACAGAAAGGACAATGAAAAGAGAAATAATAAAGTTATCTATCTATCTATCTATCTATCTATCTATCTATCTATACATAGGCAAAGAGGCAAGTAAAAACTAGTAATTTGGGGGTATTTTTAGAGACCCCTCATTATCTGAGGCCCGAAGATGTAGTTCACTTAGCTTGTCTCTTGGGGCCGGATATTCTCTTTTTGCATTTTACTCGGAGTCTAATTTTTCCAAGCCTTTCATGGCTGGAAACTGTGACAACAAGATAGACAACTAATCAAGCATCTTCCTTTTCCCTTGGGGTACGGCTACACTAGCTCGTTAGTTCGAGCTAGGTAGGGTAATGAGGGCAAGCAGAGTTGCAAATGAAGCCCAGGATTTAAATATCCCAGGCTTCATTTGCATGTTCCCGGGTGCTGCCATTTTAAAATCCTCCTTAATCTGAACTCCGTGCCCGCGGCTACACGCGGCACGGAGTAGGTAGTTCTAATTAAAGATCCTAATTCCATGAGGAGTAACGGTAGTTCGAATTAGGATCTTTAATTTGAACTACCTAGTCCATGCCGCATGTAGCCGCGGGCACGGAGTTTGGAGTAAGGGGGATTTAAAAATGGTGGCGCCAGGGAACATGCAAATGAAGCCCGGGATATTTAAATCTCGGGCTTCATTTGCAACTCCGCTTGCCCTCATTACCCTACCGAGCTCGAACTAACGAGCTAGTGCAGATGTACCGTTAGATTATCTCTGTCTTCTGCTGTTGATTCCCCCATTGCCTGACTCAGGATAGGAACACAGATGGAATTAACTTCCAATCCCAGGGGGAGAAACAGCAAGACTTGTGTTCACTGCAAATGATGGCAAAGACCTGAAAGCCTGCAGGTTAGCCAGAAAAACCTCTCCAGCTTCTATTTTACCTCATCCAGCATGGCACCTCCACACTCCTTCAGGATGATCTTCATCCACAGACCGGCTGCTGTGGCACAGGAGGGGCTAGCAGACCGCATACCATCCAGTATGGCCTCAATAAAATCTGTGGCTTGTTCAGAGGGAAAGTACTTACTAACCACCTGTGGACAGATCAAAAACAGGAAAGATTGCAATGATAGTCGGCTCCAGTACTTTTAAGAAAGGAGGCCTAAGAGCTGTATTGGAAAATAATGTATTCATCAGCAAATTGCTAATTGGGCTCCTATCTGGCAAGGCAGTTGCAATTAAAATTTTCTCTGTAATCTTTCTAGCTACCACATCTCTATTCTACACTAATAATATCAGGTTAGATCTTAGGTTGTACAGTTAGCACAACATTGTATGGGACAAACAGGATGTAAATTTCCAGTTTATATTCTATTATGTACATGACATCTTTTCACAAAATATAAAAATATGCAAAGAGATGCATGCACACAAATATAGGTTCAGGTAAACACACAAGGTGCCAAGACTGGTTTCTCAGCTTGATGTCCCGCTCACATATTTTCCCCCTGGATGGATGGATGGATGGATGGATGGATGTGCGCGCGCACATGCATGGGCATGTTCATGCAACTGTCTGGAATCTGTTTGTTTTTTACATGGCATTCATAGCATATACCTATGAAAAGCATGTTACTGATTACCCATGAATGCCTCACTCCCATAGCTCGCTCCAAGTGTGGAAAGACATCACAAAAGCATAAAACAATCATAGAATCATAGAATACTAGGACTGGAAGGGACCTTGAGAGTTCATCGAGTCCAATCCCCTGCCCTCATGGCAGGATCAAATACTGTCTAGACCATCCCTGATAGACATTTATCTAACCTACTCTTAAATATCTCCAGAAATGGAGATTCCACAACCTCCCTGGGCAATTTATTCCAGTGTTTGACTACCCTGACAATTAGGAACTTTTTCCTAATGTCCAACCTAAATCTCCCTTGCTGCAGTTTAAGCCCATTGCTTCTTGTTCTATCCCCATAGGCCAAGATGAACAAGTTTTCTCCCTCCTCCTTATGGCACCCTTTTAGATATCTGAAAACTGCTCTCATGTTCCCCCTCGATCTTCTCTTTTCTAAACTAAACAAACCTAATTCCTTCAGCCTTCCCTCATAGGTCATGTTCTCTAGACCTTTCATCATTCTCGTTGCTCTTCTCTGGACCCTCTCCAATTTCTCCACATCTTTCTTGAAATGCGGTGCTCAGAACTGAACACAATACTCCAATTGAGGCCTAACCAGCGCAGAGTAGAGCGGAAGAATGACTTCTCGTGTCTTGCTCACAACACCCGTTAATGCATCTCAGAATTATGTTTGCTTTCTTTGCAACGGCATCACACTGCTGACTCATATTCAACTTGTGGTCCACTATAACCCCTAAATCCCTTTCTGCCGTACTCCTTCCCAGACAGTCGCTTCCCATTCTGTATGTATGAAACTGATTGTTCCTTCCTAAGTGGAGAACTTGGCATTTGTCTTAAACTTCATCCTATTTACCTCAGACCATTTCTCCAATTTGTCCAAGTCATTTTGAATTAGTGACCCTATCCTGCAGATTAGTCGCAACCCCTCCCAGCTTGGTATCATCTGCAAACTTAATAAGCGTACTTTCTATATCAATATCTAAATCGTTGATGAAGATATTGAACAAAGCCGGTTCCAAAACAGACCCCTGTGGAACCCCACTTGTTATGCCTTTCCAGCAGGATTGTGAACCATTAATAACTACTCTCTGAGTATGGTTATCCAGCCAGTTATGCACCCACCTTATAGTAGCCCCATCTAAGTTGTATTTACCTGGTTTATTGATAAGAATATCATGCGAGACTGTATCAAATGCCTTACTAAAGTCTAGGTATACCACATCCACCCCTTCTCCCTTATCCACAAGACTCGTTAGCCTATCAAAGAAAACTATCAGATTGGTTTGACATGATTTGTTCTTTACAAATCCAGGCTGGCTGTTCCCTATCACCTTGCCACTTTCCAAGTGTTTACAGACGATTTCCTTAATTACTTGCTCCATTATCTTCCCAGGCACAGAAGTTAAACTAACTGGTCTGTAGTTTCCTGGGTTGTTCTTATTTCCCTTTTTATAGATGGGCACTAGATTTGCCCTTTTCCAGTCCTCTGGACAAGGGAAAATGAATGGTGCACAGCCACTAGGACAGTCACCTAGTGTTTGTTACCTTAGCCATTTTGGAAGATGCTTGAAACAGAGCCTCAGGGTCTGGAGTTGTTAGTGCCTCACGGAGACAACTCAGCTCCTCCTCTGCTGACCCCAGGTTAGTGCACTGACCTAGGATAGAGAAAAGGAGAAAAAGTATGGCAACATTTAATAAAACTGAACCTCTGATCCATAGATAATCATACAGGAGGATCTATGGGGTATGTTATTACCAGCTGTGTGTGAAATTTTGGCCCCACTAAAGCCAATGACGAAATTCTTGTTGACTTTAACGGAGTCAGAATTTTACCGTCAGGCTATGTCTAGACTACATCCCTTTTTCGGAAAAGGGATGTAAATTAGACGTATCGCAATTGCTAATGAAGCGGGGATTTAAATCTCCCCTGCTTCATTAGCATAAAAATGGCTGCAGCTTTTTTCGGCACGGAGCTTTGCCGGAGAAAAGCGCCAGTCTAGATGCTGATCTTGCGGAAAATTAAGCCTTTTCCGAAAGATCCCTTATCCCTCCGAAAAAGGGATGTAGTCTAGACGTAGCCCCTATGTCTGAAAGTTAACGGTAATGGCATGTGATTCATTGTGATTCATACAGGATTAAACAGGCACTGTATTCTGTGTGGAGCATCTTTCTCTGTATATCTGGTTTCAGTAGCCACTCTGCTCTCAGTATTTCAATCTAATCTCATAGTCAAGCACAACTCATGTAGATTGATCTGAGGTTCTGCTTTGGAGGAGAATCCCTCCACTGAACTCTCATTGTAAAAGAGATGGGGCTGACCAAAAGCTTAGGTAGGAAACCCAGGCTCTTCGCTCACTTCTAAATCATGAACTGTCTCTTTAAGGGAAAGCTGTCCTGCTCTGTCATCTCCCTCTCCCCACCCCACTCTGCAGAGCGGGGGCATATGGGCATATGGCGGGGGAGAGAGTGTGTGTGAGACAATGTGTGTGTGTGTGTGAGAGAGAGAGAGAGAGAGAGAGAGAGAGAGAGAGAGGGACATGCTGGCTGCCAGAGAAATCTTAGAAACAGTGCCTCTTTAGATAGGCACTCCGTTACTCACCATACTTCAGACTGGAGCAGCACTATTGTATGTGTCCCTCTCCCCAAACTCTGCTCTGCAGAGATGATGACAGGGGCAAAAGGGTCACCCTGATTTCTGCATGTCTCCCTGCTCACCTCCCCTCCACACACCACTAGCAGCAGATAGGATGGAGCAAGGTCGGAGAGGGGCAGCTGAACACATGCTGCTGGCATGCTTGCTAATCAGCTGAGCGCTCCAGACAGAAATTCTGGGGAGAAGGGCAGATCTGGCCTGTGTGCTATATTTTGTCCACCCTCTAATATTTGCAGATTATTTATTATTTGTGCAGTTCTCTTCCAGCAACGTACTTACAAGGCCCCAATCGTTCTGTTATATAAGTGTCGCTAACAAGACAGAAAGAATTACAGATGGAAAAAATGGTCATTACAACAATGAAAGAAAGTGAAGAGTTACTTACACCTGCTCATGGTCTCCTCACCTTGTATATTGAGAAGACAGTTGATACAGTCAACCACCCACTGACGCGATGTCGTAAGTGAAGCACAGGTATATGGTGCTAACAGCCCAATCAGTGATCCAAACTGATCAAAAGTTTCCTGAGGCTAATTTTAAAAGAATGAAGAATGAAAGTTCTCCGGCTATACTGGACATTATTTGCCTTCCTTATTGTGAACTCCATTACTGTACCTGGGTACGGCACATTGGAAAACATAATCCTTGTTGTACATGCAAATTGATGGGGTCTAAATTAGCTGTAGCACTCAAGAAAAATCTCAGAGTCATTGTGGATAGTCCTCTAAAAACATCTGTTCAACATGCAGCTGCAGTTAAAAATGCTAATGGTATGTTAGGAACCACTAGGAAAAGGGATGAATAATAATATGATAAATATCATCATGCCACTGTTTCAAATCCATGGTACACCCACACCTTGAATATTGCAAGCAATTGTAGTCCTCCAACTTAAATAAAGTTAGGTTATAATTGGAAAAAGTTCAGAGAAAAGCAACAAAAATGATATGGGATATGGGACAAGTCATACAAGGAGAAGTTAAAAGGACTGGGACCATTCATCTTAGAAAAGAGATGCTTACAGGGGGGTTTGATAGAGCCATATAAGATGATCAGAGATGCATGATATGGGTGTCCCTATATCTCTGACTGCCTGGGGCTGGGACTGGACAACAGGGGAGAGATCACTCAACAATTGCCTTGTTCTGTTTGTTCCCTCTGATGCATATAACACCCACCACTGTCAGAAGACAGGCTACATGAACCATTTGTCTGGGGGATCCAGAATGGCCATTCATGTTTTATGTTCTTATCCGATTAAATAGAAATAGAAATTCAACTTTAACAGCGATAGAAATGTAGCTGTGTTAGTCTGGAGTAGCTGAAGCAAATGCAGGACAATGTAGCACTTTAAAGACTAACAAGATTTATTTATTTATTGATTTATTTTTTAAGATGGTTTAGTAGATGATGAGCTTTCGTGGGCCAGACCCACGTCCTCAGATCAGGAAGTGGGTCTGGCCCACGAAAGCTCATCATCTAATAAACCATCTTGTTAGTCTTTAAAGTGCTACATTGTCCTGCATTTTGCTTCAACTTTAACAGCCTGAGAGTATAGGAATGCATCTATGACACTGACACAGCCAACCTATGTGTGACCACAATAACTTAACAAGCGGCACTGCAATTGTATCAAGACAAGTCACTTCTATGTTATTTCAAAGGGTGTGTCTAGACTACTGAGTTTTGTCGACAAAAGTGGACTTTTGTCGACAAAACTATACCTGCGTCTACACTACCGCTGAGTTCTGTCAACATAACGTCGACAGAACTCAGCAGTTTTGTCGATGCTGGTAAACCTCATTTTACGAGGCATAACACCTTCTGTCGACAGAGTTCTGTCGACAGAAGGTGTTATTGCATGTAGGGTTGTGTCTAGACTACAGGGTTTTGTCGACAAAGCAGCTTGTTTAGTCGACAGAACTGAATGTGTCTAGACGCTCTTTGTCGACAGAAGTTTTGTCGACAGATACTGTCGACAAAACTTCTGTCGACAAAACCCTGTAGTCTAGACGTACCCAAAGAAAAGTCCTAGACTAGCGATCACCAACATTATGCATTTTGGTAATAGATATGAAAGGTAGATGTTATGTATTATTGTCTGTATTTATATCTTGCTAGAAGTTTAACATAACCAAATTAGCTTGTAGATTCCAATTCCTTTTCATGTCTTAATTGCCTTAATTATATGCAACTGTCTTCAGTTAACCTTAAGATCAAAGATAGAAGATAGTACAAGAAAATAGTTTGTACATTGCCTTCAGCTTAACTATCTGTGTTGTAATGGAAGACTACGATCGGCTAATTACTTTATGTGAATGACTATCACCCATTTACCAGTGTATGCGTAGGAAATAGAAAATTAACTTCAAAACAAAGTACGACAGGAGATCTGCATGACCTATTCTTTCTCAGGGAGAGATCCTGCTTCGACAATTTCTGTGAGGAGGCTTGCCAACCGGCTAGAATAGCTATAAAAGACAAGTTATGGGACTGATCTTCTCTCTCCAGTCTGCTTAAACTTTGAACAGGGGACGTGTAAGCCATAGGACATAGATCTTCCAAATAATTATTTGGAATAGTCTGGGAAATGCATGGAAAAACTAACAGCCTTTGCATCTAAACTGGCTTTGGATGTTGACCGGTTAGCATGATTCCAGAGAGACTTTTACAAGCCAGCCGTTTATTCCACCATGGTTGTGATCCTGAACTATGAAAAGTGAAAGTCATTTTAACAACTATCTATCACTTAACCATTTGTAACTCTCTTCTTTTTCCTTTTAACAACAAATCTGATATTCCGTTATTAAGGATTGGCTGATATTTAGGGAAGACCTGTGATTCATATTAACCTAAGGATAAGTGTCTAGTCCTTTGTGATTGGTGATTATATTAGACTTAGTTGTCTAGATGGGAACCAAGGTCTGGAATGCCTAAAGGGTACTATTGTTTGGTATTTTGTTAACCAGAGTAGAAGCTCTTTTCTTACTGGTTTGGTGAATCTAATTATAAAATCACTAGTCTGGGGAACTGCCTGCCCTGTTTCTTACAGTCTGGCCTGAGTGCTGTCACAGCACTATTATGGAAACCTTTCTCTTATGGAAGCAGAGGGATCTTACTCACTTTGAGGCCCCAGCTGCAGGCCTAGTAGAATTTCTCATGCATTCACGTTGAATGTCAGATTTGATAGAAGTTGGGAAGTCAGCTCAAGGAAGAGTAGAACTATACTCACTGTGCTATTAACTATCTCCTGATAGGCAGTTAGCAGCCAGACACTGGCCTGCAAGGCCCTTTCTCTCTCCCACTCCTGCCCTGAACTGAGCCAGGTCTCTAGTAGCTGTTGGCAAAGCAGGAGAATGGACAAAGTTAGTACCAGAAAATCCCTCCCAAACGTTTCTTTTAAATAGGTTTGATTGTCACTAAAATCCCTCTCCAAAGCATTTAACTTCCATATAGCAAAAGATTTATATGTCTCCAAAAAGAGACCCTTGTATATACAAGTCCCAGGGACCAGATTCACCTCTGGTGTACGTAACTCCATCAAAGCCAAAGGAGTTACATGAGAGATGAGTCTGGCTCTGTGTATGTGAGGGCTTCTGTAGACTGTCTGATGGCAGCTGTCTAGCACATTGCATGCAGTTTGGGGTCCGGTGCTGTGTTCTCTTTCCTGGACAGCTTCTCCCATGCTGAGTGGCAAATGACAGAGAGGAGCATTTCTTTTTATTTAGAGCAGAGAAGTCTCCCCAGCCCAGCTCCTTTTATAACTTTATTTTCATACCAACGTTGCACCTAACTCCCCTCCCCTCAGCTCTTCAAACTATTCTGTTTATGTCTGAAGAGCAGGAAGTCTTTGGTGAATGAGTTTCCATACACAGAGCTTAACTCAATACTAATTCATTCCTTTTACGAGAGGTGATCAGTTCTCACTGGTCCTCTTGAATTTGGTTACTGCGCTGATGATTTTCTTTCCTGTCCATGTAGTGTTAACTATACTGGAAAAACTAGATCTCAGTCCACCACTGGCATAAAATGTCCCCTGCTATGAGATAGATACATAGAATTTACTAGCTAGTGGGAAAACACTGGCTGTAGAATCGGTGTCTATTTCTTACAAAGCCTTTCTGAATATTGACCTAGGAGAGCTTTTCCATTGCATTAGGAGTGCACAAATCATAAAATCATGGATTAAGGATGGAAGGGACCTCAGGAGGTCATATAGTCCAACCCCCTGCTCAAAGCAGGGCCAGCCCCAACTAAATTATTCCAGCCATGGCTTTGCCAAGCCTGGCATTAAAAACCTCGAATGATGGAGATTCTTAAGGGAAGAGAATAACAGAAACACCTAACTGGTGGGTCAGAACCCAGGCTTAGGAAAACCCCAGCACAAGGGGACACAAAGAAGATGGAGAGAGGCTGTTCTCAGTAGTGACAGATGACAGAACAAGAAGCAGTGGTCTCAAGTTGTGTGTGGGGGGGGTGGATCTTAGGAAAAACGATTTCACGAGGAGGGTGGTGAAGCACTGGAATGGGTTACTGAGGGAGGTGGTGAGATCTCCATCCCTAGAGGTTTTTCAGTCCCAGCTTGACAAAGCCCTGGCTGAGATGATTTAGTTGGAATTGGTTCTGCTTTTAGCAGGGGGTTGGACTCGATGACTTCCTGAATTCTCTTCAAGCCCTATCGTTCTATGATTCTATAAAAGAGTTCCCTGAACTCTTTTCAAAAAAATTTTCAAAAAAGAACATTTCTTCTTTTTATCTCTGAGGAGAGCCACTCAGACTCTGCCCAGTGGAAATAAATATGCAGAACCTAGAGGGAGCCATTCTGTTTGTTCTGATGCCCCAAGCAGCTTGATCATTCTGTGCATAGTGAATGTGAGTCTATCTATAGGCTAAATTCTGTTCTTCCTTACACCAAACTAAATATTGATCAGCTCTACTGATTTCAGTTTAAATAAGAGCAAATGTGGCCTGATGAGAAAGAGTTGCCTCCTACTTTCTTTGAGATGGGTAGGATGAAAAAGAGGCAGTTGGTGAGTACTGCCATAAGCTCCCACTTCGTAGCTAAAGGGCCAGGCAGAGCTAAGATCCTCAACAACTTACTGTAAAGTTAATGTATATCATGGATCCCATCATGGAACTCTGTGTCTGGAGTCCATGACTCTGCCCATAGCTGGAAATACCCATTGAAAAGATTTTGAACTAGTACACATAGAACAGAGAATGAAGTGTGCAGCAAACTTTTCCAGGTTCTAGACATCTTGATGTAGGCTGCATAACTTCAGTGTTTTGCTAATAGTTTATGTATGCTTCAGCAGCCACAGGATTGGGCACCATTGTGTTCTTTGGAGAGTCTATTTATAAAAAAGATGTGCTTCCTTATACAAGAGCATTTCACTGAAAGATTGTGTTGTCAGAATTTTCACTGACTTGCCCGAGGTCTAAGTAATGTAGGTCGCACTGTCAGATATAAATATCCAGAATCAGATTCTGGTCTCTGTTACACTTGTGTAAATCCAAAATAATGCCACTGAAGTCAGGGGCATTACCCTGGTTTTACACGAATATCACTGATCAGATTCTAGCTCTAATCCTTCAGTCCAGCTGCATCCTTGAGCATCCAAAGCTCCCACTGAAGTCAAGGGGAACAATCAGCATGCCAGAATGGCAGAACTGAGTCCTAAGTGTTAAGAACTCTCCTTACCAGATTTCTGGTGGACACATCGAACTCTCCGAATACATAGGCGACCATATCCCCTGCTGCACAATTGTCCACACTTCCTGAACTGAGCAGCTTCAGGACAAAATGGAGAGCTGCCATCCTCACCTGCAAGGGTAGAGATTATGCACGAGTTATTATTATCTCTTCTGCATGCAATATGAGACAGGATATGAGAGTCCTTTTGCTTTTTCTTTTATCTCTTTGGAATAGTGGCTGAAGTACAAATGATTAACACATCTGTTATGTAAAATCCTTGCAACACTGGCTACAGAAGTACCATGCAAATGCCAGTTTTCACTTTCAGGTGACACTGTAATTAGGAAAAAGGCAGCATTTTCTCCTATAAATGTAAACAAACTTGTTTGTCTTAGTGTCTGGCTGAACAAGAAGTAGGTCTGAATGGACTTGTAGACTCTAAAGTTTTACATTCTTTCATTACAGTTAACAAAAAATATCTACATTTGTAAGTTGCATTTTCACGCTAAAGAGATTGCTCTACATCACTTCTATGAGATGAATTGAAAAATATTATTTCTTTTGTCATTTTTACAATGCAAATGTTTGTTATAAAAATAATATAAAGTGCATAGTACACACTTGTCATTGTGTTGTAATTGAAATCAATATATTTGAAAATGTAAAAAACCACAAAAATATGTAATAAATTTCAATTTTTAATCGCATTAATTTTTAGTTAACTGTGATTAATTGAAACCCTATTAATAATCTCAGCCTAAAAATGTGTCTCATTGCCAGACTCTCCACTGAGTGAAATACTTCCCAGATATTAACAGCAATACCACTATTCCACACACAATCTTACCTTAGCACTCTGATCACTGAGAGCAGATTTCACTGCCTTCACAATCAGAAACTTTCTAACTCTTGTCTCAGGCACTGAAAGATAAGGAGAAGTGTGCAATATAGTATATCTTTGTTCCAAACACTCATGCTCCACATTAGAATGTGTCCTGTGCCCTATTTAAGAGTACTACCAAGCTTCACTCATATACAGAATCAGCGGGGAAAATATAGGACCAGACTCTGATCTCAGTTACACCAGTCTAAGTCTGAAGTATTTCCACTTCTGTAAATAGCACCATCATACTATCCTGATGGAAATATTGTAAGAGAGTTAGACAAATGGAGGTCAGTGAAGTTAGTCTGTGTTTACCACCAGTATAGCAGAATTCGGGATCTATTCTAGAGTGTCTAATACTTATTCAGTCAGGAGTACTATTTTGTTTTTATCTCATTATTATTAACATGCATCCGCCACAAGATTACATTTGTATTTGTACCTTGAAAATATTTTAGGCTACATTCAGCACTTAATTAACCCTGTTGATTTCTGTGTGACCACATGGGAGTAACTTAGAGCAGCACTGGGTCCCTTTAGTGAATTTCCAACCCTCTGGTGAGCATGCATCTAAAAGGGTGTCGCAAGGAGAAGGGAGAAAAATTGTTCTCTTTGGCCTCTGATGATAGGACAAGAAACAATGGGCTTAAATTGCAGCAAGGGAGGTTTAGGTTGGACATTAGGAAAAACGTCCCAACTGTTAGGTTGGTTAAACACTGTGAAAAATTGCCCAGGGAAGTTGTGGAATCTCCACCACTGGAGATATTTAAGAGCAGATTGGATAGACACCTATCAGGGATGATCTAGACAGTGCTTGGTCCTGCCATGAGGGCAGGGGACTGGACTTGATGACCTCTCAAGGTCCCTTCCAGTTCTAATAATCTATGACTATATGACTCTATGTGTTGCAGCAGGGGCAGATGACCGTTTTGCGGGGCCCCGGGCAGCATAATTCCGCGGGGCCCCCCCTTTGCCACGGCGCATGCACAGTGACACCATGCTCATGTGCGGTGGCACCACGCCGCGTGCGCGGGGCTTTTTGAAGCACGGGACCCGGGGCGGCCACCCCGCTCGCCCTGCCCTATATCCGCCCCTGTGTTACAGATCCTCTGTGCCCCATTTGCAGAGATGATGAGTATGTTATAGCCCTACCATGCCTGCAAAGCCTTGGTTCTTTAGATCAACCTATAGCAGCTCATGCTTTTAGCTCTGGATGTCCCCAACTCAACCCCCAGCACGATGGCGATGATCGCAGCAGTCACAGTTACTCCTGTGTTACTTACAGTCAGCACCAATAATAGCTGTGAGCAGATTCAGGGTTGCCACACGAACAGTCTCATTCTCAATCTTCAGCTGCGAGTGCAGAAATGCTATGAGGTCATCAGGAGAAGAACGGGCTGCAAAGGAAGAAATCACATCCTCACTAACAACTGAAAGCTCATTCTTACCACACCTACAAAAGAAGGAAGTTACAAGGAAACTACTGTGTAATTTGGAGTCTCTTCCCCTACCTAGCAGTAGGATACAATAGCACAGCTCCATTTGATTTTCCATGATGAGCTGCTGAGTTGGAGAACAGATCTGTGGGAAGAAGAGAAGTGATCAAAGGAAAACTAATCAGAACAAGCAACTGAAAAGAAGATGCTCAATTAATTTCTAAGCACTCACTTCCTACCTTTCCAAATAGAGCTCTGAAGCCAAAAGAAATGGTACTGACTGCACAACAAGAATCAGAAACAATGACCGAGACACTGGATAACAGAAGTTCATGCTTTCAAAGTGTTTTTAGCAGCAGAGCTAATTGAATCAAGACTTGACCCTTGGTAACTGGTTCAAATGGTTAATTATTCCACCATAAAAATGTAGGCCTTATTTGCAGTCTGAATTTGTCCAGCTTCATTTTCTAGTTATTGGCTCACGTTATGCCTTTCTCTGCTAGATTATTACATATGTTTCCCCACATAGATATTATAGACTGCAATTAAGTCACCCTGTCACAGGATAGGTCCTCCCCATTTGGATGGGATCAGTTTTTACTATCTAACTCTAACTCCCTCTAATAACTGGTTTATGCTAAAATTGCTTTACAAACTGAGCTGGATTTTAGCTAATAAAATGAGACCACTATCTGCTTATTCTTAAGCCAGCAGAAACCAATAAGGCATGAGAAGGTCTCCGGGCTCTTCACTAGCATTCAAAAGATGTTTATTCTTAATATGCTTCAGATCTGCTGTGCTTAAGCTCAAGTGATACAAGAACAAGTTCCCCTCACCCGGTCGTGCAGAGCACTGCAGATGGCTTGAAATTTCCCTTCAGGTAGAAGGATCTTATATTCACCAGCGACTTCCAAGAGCTGCCTCAGACTCTACAACAGAGGGTGAAAGTTAGAAGGTGGGCATACAAAGGAGCAATATGCAATGACTGAAGCAGGTTCATGGAATTCATAGATTCCAAGGCCAAAAGGGATGATTGTCATCAACTAGTCAGGCCTTCTGTATGACACAGGCCTTAGAAATTGCCAAAATAATTCCTAAAGCAGAACTTTCAGACAAAAATCCAATCTTGATTTTAAAATGATCACCTTGACTCTTGGTAAATGGTTTGAATGGCTAATATCCCACCACTGAAAAGGTAGACCTTATTTCCCATCTGAATGTCTCCTGTTTCAGTTTGTAGCCACTGGATCATGTCATGCCTTTCTCTGCTAGGTCATTACATATATTTCCCCATGCAGATATTATAGACTGTAAGTAAGTCACCTGTCACAGGGTAGGTCCACCCTGTTTGGATGGTATCAGGTTGTGGAGGAGTTAAAGAACTAAGGCAGCCCAAGTGACCTAGTCTCCCCAACGACCATAGCAGGCCTGGTTCTTAGAGCAGCATTGCCTAATAGTCAGGGTCAGTGCAGCAGCCCTTTAATGAGGCTCTTCAGCTCAACGACCCAAGCCCTTCTAGGTACGACCGTGCAACCTAGTGCTCAACCACCCTTTGGGGCAAACCAGTGTTGCCTAGTGGCCAGCCCTTCTCCACCAGGCTCTACCTACTCCACAGGGTCCCAGCCCAGGGCCTTGTCTTGCAGCTCAATGGGGTTTCTTCCAAAACATGCAGAGTCAAAGACTAATACCTCAACTCAATAATGCTTAGTTCACATAGATTACTTCCCACCATTCTTCTGCAGCAGGTCATCTCAGTAACTCCGTGGTCTCTCCTCCATCTGTGGCATTGGATGGTTGTGGGGGGGGGGGGGGGTCAACTGGAACCACAGGCTGGCTGGTTTCTGCATCCTAGGGCACTGGCAGTCCCTCCACAAAAGCCTGCAAAGCACCTCTGCTCCCTTCAGCTGTCAGCCTAGACAGAACTGAGCTGCTCCCTTTTATATCCTGGTTCCAGTTGGAGCATTCCCAGCAAGTATGAAGGGGCATAGCCCACAGATCATGATTAGCCCCCGCTGAACCATGCATGGGGGGTATCCTCTGTCACAAACACTCCCCCTTAAGAGGGTGTCCATTGGTGGACCTTCCTCTTCATCGTCTCCTTCCACTTGGGAGAAGTCTGTGTTTGCATGAGCCTTCCCTGGCCCAGCGTAACGTACAGAAGTCATAGGGTTGGAGCGGGAAGTACTACCTCATGATTCAGGCACTGGTGTCCTTCATGTTATTAATCCATCTGAGGGGTGCATGGTTGGTGACCAGTTGAAAGGGCTTCCCCAGTACAGAATATCCCAGGGTATGTCTACACTACAGCGCTAATTCGAACTAACTTAGTTCGAATTAGTTAATTCGAACTAAGCTAATTCAACTAATGCATCCAGACTAAAAAAAACTAGTTCGAATTAGCGTTTTGCTAATTCGAACTAGCATGTCCACATTAAGTGGACCCTGAACCGGGGTTAAGGATGGCGGGAAGCAGTGCCGGCAGGGCATCAGATGAGGACTTAGAGCGTGGAGCTGCTGCCTCAGGCTAGCCGAGGGCTGTGCTTAAAGGGACCCGACCCCCACCCCGGACAGACAGTTCTCAGGGGTGCCCCTCTTGCAAAGCAGTCCTGGCTTGGAGTGCTCTGAGTGCCCACACTGGGCACATCACAGCACTCGGCCATCAGCCTGGCTTACTTGCCGCAGGCTGCCATCTGGGGAGAGGGAGCAATTGGGGGGCTGCAGGAGAGCTTCCACCCCCAGAAGCCCGCAGAGCCAGCCCAGTCCTCCCCATCGGGGGCTCGTACCCCATTCCTCCCTCACCTCCTTCCACTTACCCTTCCCTAGCCCCCCTTCCTGATGTACAAAATAAAGAAAACGTGTGGTCAAAAACAGAATCTCTCTTTATTGAACAAAACTCAGGGAGACTGGGAAAAGGAGGTGGGAGAGGGGAAGAGAGAGGGTGGGAGAGGGGAGGGCAACTACAATGATCAGAGGTTTGGAACAGGTCCCATATAAAGAGAGGCTAAAGAGACTGGGACTTCTCAGCTTAGAAAAGAGGACACTAAGGGGGGATAGGATAGAAGTCCATAAAAGCATGAGTGGGGTGGAGAGGATGCATTAAGAAAAGTTCTCCATTAGTCCCCATAATAGAAGGACTAGAGGACACCAAAGGAAAAGAATGGGTAGCAGGCTTCAAACTACTAACAGAAAGTTGCTCTTCACAAAGCAAAGATTCAACCTGTGGAACTCCTTGCTGCAGGAGGTTGTGACGGCTAGAACTTAGAACAGAGTTTAAAGAGAAGTGAGATAAAGTGATGGAGGTTGGGTCCATGGAGTGCTATTAGCCAGGGGGTAGGAGTGGTGTCCCTGCCCAAAGTTTGTGGAAGGCTGGAGAGGGATGGCACGAGACAAATGGCTTGATCACTGTCTTCGGTCCATCCCCTCCAGGGTCTCTAGGGTTGGCCACTGTCGGCAGACAGGCTACTGGGCTAGATGGACCTTTGGTATGACCCAATACGCCCATTGTAAGCTCAGGGCTCAGGGTTGGGGGTCTCAGTGGACCACCTTCATTTTCATGCACACCTGCTCCTGGGTGGCCAGGCTGGCAGCTCTCCTGCCCTAGACGGCCACTTTCCTGTGCCTAGTGCGGATGTCGTGGACGAGGTCCATGATGTCCGCACTAAACCAGGCGGGTGCGGTCCTGGGCAGGCTCCCGAGAGCCTCCAGCCTGGTCCCGGGAAGAGGGGGATGGCTGGGTGGCAGCGGGAGGCTGGCTCGAGCCGTGCCAGGTGCAGGGTCTGCTAGCTGGGTGCTGGCCAGCCTGTGCCCCTTTAAGAGGTCCGGGGCCGGAAGGGGGGCAGACTAGTTTCCCTGGTGTTGGCCAGAGTGGCCACCAGGGAAAGCTGGGGAGGGCTAGCCTCCCACTAGTTTGAATTAAGGGGCTACACACCCCTTAATTCGAACTAGTAAGTTCAAACTAGGCTTAGTCCTCGTTCAATGAGGTTTACCTAGTTCGAACTAAGCACACCGCTAGTTCGAATTAAGTTCGAACTAGCGGAGCGCTAGTGTAGCGCCTATCAAAGTTAATTCGAACTAACATCCGTTAGTTCGAATTAACTTTGTAGTGTAGACATACCCCCAGGGTGTAGATCACCCACTTCATGGCCAGGGCCTCCCTTGCTATAGTAGGGCGGCAGGTCTCTCAGGAGAACAGCTTGCAGCTGAGATAAAGGATCTGGTGCTCCTTCCCACCTATTTCTTGAGATAGTACCACTCCTGGTCCTACCTCCGAGACCTCCATTTGAAGGATAGAAGGCTTTGTGAAGTTGGATGGGATAGGACCAGCTCTTGGTTCAGCTGTTTTCACAGGGCCTGGAAGGCTTCCTCACAGTCTTCTGATTACTGGACTTTCTGTGATTGGGTGTTCTTCATCAGGTCCAATAATAGGGTGCCCAGTGTGATGAAGTTGAGTACTAAGCAGCCACTGTGTCTGAAGTATTGTGGCACCTGTTTCTTTGTCAGGGAGGTGGGGCAGTCACACAAGCCTTAGACCTTATTTATCAAGGAGCTATAGTTTTCCCCTTCCTACTGTGTTCACTAAGATGGCACTTGGCTGGATTCACAGTGAGTCCTGCATCTATTGGGGCTTACAATACCTTGCTAAGATGTCAGAGGTGTTTCCCCCAGCTGGTGCTGTGGATGACAATATTCTTAATGCACACGGCTGTATATTGCATATAAGTTTGCAATATTTGGTTCGTGAGCTGCTGAAAAGTGGCTGAGGCTCTGTGCAGCCCAAATGGCATCCTGCTGAATTGCTATAAGCCAAGCAGGGTGTGGAAGGCACTCTTCTCACAGGAAGCCGGTATCAGGGGTATCTACCAATATCTGTTGGTCAGTTCTAGTGTGGAAATGAACTTTGCATTTCCCACTGTATTCCTCCTTGAGATTTCCCCATGTATGCATCCCAGTATCACTTCAGCTTTTTTGGCCACAGCATCGCATTTGTAGGTCATGTTCAGCTGAGTATTCACCAAGTTTCCCAAAATATTTTTCAGAGTTACTGTTTCTCAGGAAGCATCCCTCAACATGTATGTATCACCTACATTGTTTTGTTCCTAGATGCATCTATTTACATTCAGCCATATTTAAATGCACATTTATTGTTAGCACCCAGTTTACCAAATGATCTATATCACTCTGAATCAGTGAGTTGTCCTTTCCATTATTTACCACTCCCCAATGTTTATTTCATCTGCCAATTTTATCAATGATGATTTTATGTTCTCTTCCAGGCTATTGATAATGAGATGACAGTCTAACTCCTTCCTGTACCTACACACTTTTCTTCTTTGCTGCTTGAAGCTTCCAGGATAGCTCTGATGAAATCTACATATTTTACTACATTTAGGCTCTTGTGTAGTCCTCTGATACTTTTAGTCAAGTCCATGAGACATTGATTCCCTCAAAGTCATGGGCATTCCAATCCCAAAAGCAACCACATATTCTGGACCAGAAAGCCAACATAGATTGGGAGTAAACCATGGAGGAAGTGGGGAGGGGGGAAGGGCAGCAGGGTTGTGGCCCTGGATTTGCTGCTTGGCTTGTACTGAGCCAGCTCACAGAGACTGAACATGCTCAATCATACTACTGAAGCCAACTGCCCTCACTCCATCCTCTCACTATCAGCAGACAAGAGTTACCTTGGTCATGTGATACTGAGGGTAGATGAAATAAGAGAGACAAGGTGGGTGAAATAATATCTTTAATTATATTATCTCACCCACCTTGTCTCTCTAATATCCTTGAACCAACACAGCTACAACAGCCCTGTACACAACGGTAGATGAAATAGACAGTGATTTTATATCTATCTAGTTATAGAATCTAAAGCAATGCACTTCAGGCCTTCTTAGTATTAATTTTCAGCTACTGGCAGTTTACTTAATACTGCCCAGAGACAACACACAGCAGCCCCTGCTCTGAGGAGTTTATTTATAATCTAAAAGAGAGACACAGAGTTGATAGGATGTACCAGTAAATCACAAGGAGGGAGTATCTTATGTGGGGGGGGGGGGGGGGGAAGGAACAGGTGTTTTGTTTCTTACCTCCTTATCATCTCCAGAAACAGAAGATACTTTTCATGAGAGGCTTTTACCTACAAAACTTGTCACCTGGGTCACCATGTCTATAAAATCAAGACTTGTGTGTTTATCTATTATCTAACAAGTCACTATGTAGACCAGGAAACGTCACTGGTAGCAGCTAGTGCAGTTCACCTATGCGCACACATTGATAGTTATTTTAATAAGTATCTCACCTTGGTGACATGAAAAACATTAACATCCTCTTTATATTGCTCAAGAAGCCATGGGATCTGTTCAAACACCTTATCTTGATGCTCTTCTTTATGCAGGAGGAGGCTCATCATAGTACCAAGGGCTTTGATAATGGCCTGCTTGAGCTACATAGAGACACAGAATTTATGTTCCTACAAATTCATTCAATATCATGCAATGGGCCCATCTTTTCTACTGCTGACGAGTGCAATTTCCCTTTTCCACTGTTGAAACAGCCCTATCTCAATATTTCCTGGTAAAGAGTTAAGACTCATGCATGGCTTCGTCTACACTGGCATGATTTTCCGAAAATGCTTTTAACGGAAAAGTTTTCCATTAAAAGCATTTTCGGAAAAGCACATCTAGATTGGCAGGATGCTTTTCCGCAAAAGCACTTTTTGCGGAAAAGCGTCCGTGGCCAATCTAGACACGCTTTTCCGCAAAAAAGCCCCAATTGCCATTTTCGCGATCGGGGCTTTTTTGCAGAAAACACTACTGTGCTGTCTACACTGGCCCTTTTGCGCAAAAGTCTTTCGGAAAAGGACTTTTGCCTGAACGGGAGCAGCATAGTATTTCCGGAAAAGCATTGACGATCTTACATGAGATCGTCAGTGCTTTTCCGGAAATTCAAGCAGCCAGTGTAGACAGCTGGCAAGTTTTTCCAGTCTAGACACAGCTATGGTGTTGGTTTCAGAATTATATTCTACTGCACCTCACAACTTTCCCAAGTGGGATATTTCCCCAGATTAGTATGCACACTAAACCAACTCATTCCTGCTGTAACTCTACTGGAACTGAATAGACATCTGCCAGGAATGAATTTAGCCCATTCTCCTATATTCATCTGCATGTCAGGTGACAAAACTGGAATCTATGTACACTATGTACAGACAGAATTTCCATGAGATTGTGACATTATAATCTTTTTTAAATGTTTTACATCATACTCCGTTCTATCCCAAAGAACCTGCCATTGAACTCCATCATCACAAAGAGTGCCATACACAGAGAATTTAACAATACAATTTCTCATAAAGGTTTAGAAAGCCTACAATTCTCACCTCCAAATCTTCACATGTGGTCCATTTGCTTGTCACATGACGATAGAGGGGAAGAATTTCATCACAGAATTGAGATTTACCCATTTTGGGAAATGGCCACTTTTCCCAGTTACTAAAATATACATTTACTGCCCTTGACCATTTTTCCAGAACTGCATGGAAGGAAAAAAGACAGGCAATATGAAAAGGATGCACTAGTAATAAGGATACGTTGTTTTATCAGTGGACACACCCAGGCTTGTAGTTTATTACAATTCCATGCCCAATTCAGGAACAGCTGATGAAATCCAATAACAGTTTTGAATGATTTCTCTTCCCTCCTTTCCGTTTCTTGTTTCTCAAAAGGCTTTCTTCTCTTTTGTCTCTCTCCATCTCTTTTTAATTCCCATCATTTGAAAACATATTTTTTTCTCCCTTGTTACCTCTTAATTAGAGATGATTGTAAAGGTAGTTGAAATTAAATTAAAAGTGTTTACTCTTGTTTTTTTCAAAATTTCAAATTACAAAGATCATTCACATGTTTCAAAAATCAACAAATTTCAGCCACCTTTTTAGCTGCACAAAAACACTGAACACATCCTGATTAAAACTGTCATTGACATTTTTTCAGTTTAATATTCCATCAACTTGGAAAAAAATATGAAAAATGTAATACAAAAACAAAATATTTTGACCAGCTGTTTTCTGAATGATTCATGTCCTCTGCAGTTATTGCTTATTTAGCCCTAAAACTGTATGATTTCCTGTTGGGTTACAGTTTGTCTGAAAGATGTTCAGTGCCCCTAACTCCTCTTAGCTATACTGAGATTTGACAGCATTTTGCCCTAAAATTAGATGCACCCGCTGCCCTTGAAAGGAAAATTAAGGCTCAATCCTATGTTCTATGAAGCTAATGGCAAAATTCCCATTTATCTCAAAGGTGCAGGATTAATCCCTTAGGCCTGATCTACACTAAAGGGGAAAGTTGACTTAAGGTACGCAACTCCAGCTATGTTAATTATGTAGCTGGAGTTGACGTATCTTAAATCGTGTTTTCAGACTGTCCACACAGTGGAAGGTTGACAGGAGTGTTATTCCTCATGAGAAGCAGGACTACCGGTGCCAACGGGAGCACCCACTCAGTTCGAATTAGTGGGTCTTCACTAGACCTGCTAATTTGGACCCTGGTGATCAACTGCAGCAGCATTGATCTTCTGCATAGTGTAGACGTGGCCTTACTTGAGCATCAACTAAAAAGCAAAGGAAGAGAGAAGTGGAGAAGACCAGAGGACAGAGAAAGAGGGTGAAAGGAGATGATAATTAAGCAACTAAAGAGGAGGAATGGGTGGAGGGGTGGAAAACGGGACATTTTTAAATGTAATTCAGTCTGTTGCCTGCACATTCTCCCCCAGGAGTTTCCTGGCACATGGGCAGCATCAGCTTTTGTTTATTTTTAAAATAGCCACAAGTCATAAAGGGCCTGAACTTACAAATGCTCAGCACCTCCAGCAAAGTAAGGAGTACTCTCAACTCCACTGAGTGCCACAGGAGCATGAGGACTCAGCCCCTGGTACAATCCAGTTCAGAGCCTGTTTGTAAATGATCAGTCACTTAACTCTGTACCAAGGCCCCTAAATATCCATTTTGGACATCTACAATAAGTGCTGGCACTTACCACCACAAAATTGTTGCATCAGCCTGCTCTCGTCGTCTAACATCCGCATGGAGCTCATGCCGTACAGTGTCATTCCCACAAAAGGAATGCACTTGAGTGCTGAAAAGAAGGACCAGAAGAAAAGGAAGACAGACAATTGACTGTTATCTGCCTTCTTACTATCGCATTTAGAAACACCGCTGGGTCGGATGCTATGGGCTCCTAGGTCATTTTGTGCTGCGTACACAAATGATAAGGCAGAAGTAAAAAATTTGTGGGGGATTTACCCTGAGGAGGAGCATTCTCCACCAATGTGCAGCTGTGCCAGATGCCCAATCCTCTCCCAGAGTAGGAGAGAGAGCACTGGGGAGGGATGAGAAATGGAATGGAGAAGAGCTCCACTAGACCTGATTTTCCTCAATCCTGTCCTTTAAGAACTTCAAATGGGGCATAAGAGCTTGCACCTTGGTGTGGATAGCTCATGGTCTAGCAACTGGAACCAGCCACAGCAGTTCATCTCATGCCCCCCAAATAGCACTCTGTGTAGCTGTACAGAGCGTGAACCTCTGTCCTTAAATGGAAGACAATAACTTTGAAACAAAAGATGGAAGTTGACCTACGATAGGCTGATGATAGGTTGCCCAGCGTAATCAAAGTGAACACGTCAGACAGCTTCAGTGGATTCAGATGACATTGAAGCTCATACATCACCTCACTGAAATAGCAGCGTGCCAGAGCCACTAATGTGTTGCTCGCTGCCACTTTTAGTTCATTTGTTGCTTCCTTAAAAAATACAAAAAGAGAGAGACTGAAGTGATTAAAGCCAACTACACCAGCCAATGCTGCTCAAATGAATCAAGTTCTTATTTCTGTTTTCCACCCAACTTTCTGAGAACAGAATCATGAGTCATAAATAATCATTGAATCGTTTGGCTAAACACTTGTCAGCCTTTCAGTTGTTTGCAAGCTGCTTAGACTATTCGCTATTAGCTATTTGTGGTGGATGATTGGCTATCATAGTGACATGATATTTTTCCCTCAGAGGAGGTGGGCAGCTTCAAGATATTCAGAGAATTTTCCTGAATAAACTATACCCTAAATCCAAATACTGCTTCTTTTGGAAACAGCTCCGATTCTGTTTAAAGGTTTCATCCTGCTGCTTAACACCATAGTATCAGAGCACCTTCCACACAAAATCAGTATCAATAATGAAATCCCTAGGAGACTTCACAAAATACTTGCTTGTTAAGAAGCGGTAGGCCTCTCTGCATCTGATATATGTCACAATATCCTGACCTTACAAAGCACTTAAGTACATGTGTAACTTGAACAAGATGAAACTAGTCACATGCTGCTTAGGACCTGGGATTTCTGGAGGACGGTGTGGGGATCTGTGGGCCCCTAGCAGTCATTAATCCTGGAGTTTCAGTATATAGTTTACAAAAAATGTTTTAATTAGTTTAAGCTTTCATTCCTGTCATTAGCATATAGGGAAAACTAACTTACCTGAGTATCAGAGGGGTAGCCGTGTTAGTCTGAATCTGCAAAGCAGTGAAGTGGGTCTTTGACCACAAAAGCTTATGCTCCAACACTTCCGTTAATCTAACTTACCTGAGTCTCTCTCATGTGCTTTGAGGCAAGTGTTATTATTTTGCTCAGTAGCCTTCTCTTTAGGACCTGGGCATCCTGCTGTAATACTTTCTCCAGGATACAGTAAATGTCTACTCTGTTTTTCTGGGGACAAAACATAAAAGAACAATTGGGGAAAATGTTTCCTTGATGACAATATAGTAATGCTATAAGCTAATATAGTAACGCAATATAGTAACACTTACGCTAATAAGCTTCTGCCCAAAAGAGTTTACAATCTAAACATGAAACAACTAGCCCAGGCTAAAAGAGCAGATCAATAGCCAGGAAAATAATTCAGGTCTTCTGATTCACTATCTGGAGTCCTCTCCACTAGACCACACTGATTCCACAGCCTGCATACTCACTCAAGTAACCCCTAGTCTTCATTTGTATAAAACTTGCTATGCCCTCCACAATCACCCCAGCTAGCAGCATTTCAGAAGAAGCTGAGCAATTTACACATTTTTTAATCAGAATAAGGGCCCTGCACTGCCCCCTTATCCAATTTCGTTTATTATTATTATTGTTGTTATTATTATTATTATTGTTATTGTTGTTATTGTTATTATTAGCATCATGCCTTTTTTTATCCACTCCAGACAGAATTTGTAAATACAATGATAAAATACCCAACTCCTGCAGTAAATCTTCTGCAGCTTTTAGGGAAAATTAGCTCAGGAGTTACCTCTACATTGACAGTAGCACACTTGAAGGTCTCTTTTATGGGGTCCATCAAAGTTCAAATTCACAGATGATACTAAATATGGAGGAGTTGAAGGTATGAGTTGTGACAGAGAAATAATAAAGAGGGGCACAGAGAAATTAGAAACCTGAGCAGAACAAGACTGATTTCAGAGAACTGCAAACTAGCGCACCTAGAGAGGGGGTCAATATAACTGACATAATGAGAGGGAGAAAAGTGGGAAACAACAAGTGACCTGGAGTGACAGTGAAAAAAAAAGTCAGCCATCTGGGTTGGGTTTGTTACATACAGGAATCTTGTCATAAAGCAGGAAGACAACAGTTTCTCATTGTTCATCTGAGGTGTGACTGCTTCTGGCTTATTTCACTTTTTTGGCACCACATTCCCCAGAAAAGATCAACAGCTTGGAAGTAATTCAGGAGAAAATTTTAAAAAGTGCAGGGAGGCCAGCAGAACTGACTTTTAAATAGAGACCTGCAACCTCTATGGGATCTGACCTCATGCATCAGGGTGAGGTTGGGTGGGTGTAGGGGAGCCTGCCTTGACAATAAATGGCCACGTCTCCCTTTAACACGTGCGGATCTCTAACAAGCAAAACCCAGGCCTGTCTCAAGTCTGGTGCACATAAGCATGCAGGCAAGGTCATGGGAGAAGCTGTGAGAGGAAGGAATGTTTTGCATAACAATGCAGATGAAGCATGGTACGTGAGACTATGTCAAGAACACATGGCAAGCAATCTTGTACAGGTACTTCTGTTTCTGATAACCACAAATTACAGATGCAGCCATACAACTGTCAACTATGCACATAGCAGCAACATCCTGAGTGACAGGATGTACTCCAGATAGGGTATTGGGCATGTTCCATATCCTACACAATACGTAATCAATTGGTAAATATTATTAGAACAACCAAGTCTCGCTTTGCTATAAAATGGGCTTAGTAAGAACAATCAGTGGGAGGGAATGAGCAGGATTGACCCACAGGTACTGCTCGATGTAACTAGAAGTAAATAGGCCCTTCACACCGGTGATCCAGTGCATGGTGTTCCAATGCATGGGAAGAAAAGGAACCCTGACCTCCTGCCTGCTACTGTAGGTAGCATACGGGTGAAGTGTAAGTGAACTAGTCTTTCTTATTGTATTATAGTAGCTCTTTTATTAATTGCTTTTGCATTGCTTTGCACTATATTCTTGCTTTAGAATGTATGGCATTTAAGGTTTAAATTGTGTAGTAATTGTTTTTAAGGCTTGTAAAACTTAAACAACTGTCATAACTGCTTAAAGCTTGCAATAAATAAGAAAGTGGTTAAGTATCCCTGGAGTGTCCTGGTTTCTCTTGAATCTAAAATGAATCGTATCACATCACAGTGGGAAAACAACTGGACTCCCCTGGGCTCAGATCAGGTCAGCTCTCCTCCACAGAGTCAGCACAACCGTGACTGCCTACTCCAGCCAGCCACCACCTCCTTGCTGCATAGCATGCACTGTGGAGTGAGGATGCTTAGGAGTCAGTGTTTCTTACCCTGCAGCACATACATTGCACAGCAGGGGGCAGTATCAGAGACATAAAATTTAGACTTTAACATCAGGAAAAATGCCCCAGCTATAAGACATCTATCAGGTTATTACATCGTCTTCATTGGAAAGTGGTGGAAACCCAGTCACTAGGAGCTTTTAAAATTGGTTTGGCCCCAAAAAATGAAAAAGGCACTGCTGGGAAATTGGATGATCCAACAAGCCTTTCACATCTGTCTCCTGTGAGTCTATAACTCTGAATTCAGGCAGCTGAAGGTGTGAACTGCCTGCTAAGGTCATAAAGCACTTTGGAATGTTCAAAGCCAATGGTTGGCTACACATTCCAGTGGTTGTGCTTTTAAAGGATGCCTCTGCAAACTGCTATTATTACTGCTCTAGTGGGGAGAGGCTCTGCCTCTTTCCATTCATTTTTAAATGTTAGGAGGATTTTTAATTGAAAATCATAATTGATAACTTATGAATACAAGCGCCCCACACTATTCAAGCAAGCCAGAAATGAACTGCTTGTCTTGGCTTCCTGGTACTTGAAACTAAAATGCCTTCTGTGTTGACCCTTAATAGAGAAATGGACTTTGCTGGATGCGAGTATTAATAAAAGAAAAAGGGGTTTGGATTATT